>NW_028259138.1:14278750-14584375 GCF_977971745.1 Zootermopsis nevadensis
CGCGCTTCTAAAAGGGGCAATAACAATTTCAAGTTGATATGTGGGGAAGGGTTGCAGGTGGAAACTGTTACATTTACTACGTTGCTAGTATTTAAGGAAATGACGAAGTGTGACTGACGTAGACGAAGAGAAGTGGCGCCTTTGTACACACTGCACAAAGGAACAGAACGAATGATAGATAATGTCAGAATGTTATACATAGATCAAAATGAGGAATGCAATGATTCTGCCTCCCCATTTCTTTGTTGGAGAATGTTCATTCCAAATCGCCGTTTGTGATGGCATTAACAATGAATTGGATGGTGTATTTAACGTGTAGAGGTCATTGAAGTACTGCAGAATGACCATATTATTGATTGTGCCTTTCTATACAACACCATTTTAAATTTGTCATTGTCAAACATTGCTGAGAACAAGATGGTAGCTTCCTGAACATCAACACTTTACTGTGAAGAGCGAAATACTGCAGTATATTCACTGAAGAGTTGTACATTTGGATGTTCCAAGGGTGCATGTAATTTTAAGGTTAGAAAGTAGGAGTTATTACATAGACGTGCACTTTGCAACACCGTGGCTAAATATGGGAACCGAATAAGTGTTTGTCCTTACTCGAAAGATTATTTGTGGCTCTGGTCGAGTCTGGACTGACCACTGAATCTCTTATTATTAACACGAAACAGACCCGGAGTTGCGATTTCAGTCTTTTGGTTTGGATAAATTTGTGTTAACTCGCATTTAACATAGCAGAATAATAAGTGCATATTCCTTAGGGCAACCAAGAGTCTTATGTTCTCTGCAGTTCACAAACAGTCGCCGAATCCTCACTGTTACAAATCCCGATGCTTCGCCAGAAAAACAGAATTTAAATTAAATATTGTCACAGGAATGTGACTTAAGTCGAACACTCCGTGTAGTGGGTAGGTGGTCTTTTTAACAAATGTAGGTCATTAATATTCAGAAAAGTGTCATTTCTGACTTACCTATATAAACCAACGTCTCGTCATCTCTAATTAAAATAATTAATCGGAATAAAATTGGATCGGGATTCCTTAAGATCGAATTTCTGATGCTCAGAAGAATAGGCCCGTTATATTAATACTTAAACGTAGAAGCATTGCTAAGAGAGACAGTGTGTCCAGAAAGTGATTCATATATTAAATTTTCCTTCATGTATAGGTTGGCGATCGTCGCATAATTCATGGCACTGTGTAGACCTTTGTCTGGATCTTGTGGGGAAAACTTTTACGTTGCCCAGTTTCGCCGCGATTCGATTCAAATTTATCCTGAGTACAGGTAGCACATTTTAATACTCCGTTCATCTGCTGTGTATTAAAAAGGAACCTTAAAACGTAATATGATTCAGCACCTTTAATACAGAGGTAAGCGTCGTGAAAATGAAACTAGAACAGACTTCGGATGAAAATGGGATATAAGAGAATAAAAAAGTATAATCATCCCGTATAACCTGGTTCATAATATCCGCGGCTCCTTTTGTTAGCAGAAGTAATTACGCAGGAAGGAGACTTGTGGCCCATATTAGGGTCCTGGAAGGAAGCTAAGCCCTCGTGATGGAGAGTGCTACTATTTGCCAGAAATGAAGTCGGAGCAAAATAATAATCATTACCTCTCGCCGTTTTCTGGTTTGGGAACGCGGATATGTCTTCGTAGACGCTAATTAAAAATGGGCCTGCTGGCTTCGATAAGAGATTTTTGTGTACGTAAAACAGATCACGAATTTCGACGTATACAAGTTAAAATCATGTTAGTAATTTCAAGATTTGTGCGTTCGTCGTAGCGCCGTGTAGTCTGGTATAATTTTAACAGCCGATGAAATTTAGCCCTGAAGATGGAGACTTCTGTTTATACCTTCGAGTGAACACGGCGCCATAACCCTGAAGAATAAAATCTTCAATCTCGCCGCCGTGAGAATCTTAAATCTCCATTAACATTGTATTCGTCTGTGGCTGGACGCCGGGAGGTTCTCTCCGAAATTTCGCCTGTCCTTTTATCCAAAAAGTTGACTGTCCGAAGGACTTATTTCCGTGAAAGTGTTATTTACGTTGTGGGAAGTTGTACGTCTTCCTCCCCAGAGCCTAATAATAGTCCCGAGAACTCGAGTTATCGGACCAGTAATAATATAACCTTCCTTAACACAAGAATATCAATATGAAAGCCTTCAAAATTTTAGAACACAAACGGATTTCTATTCTGTGTAGAACTCTCTTCCTGTAAATGCTTATAACATGCAAATCAAACCAATACTTCATCAGGGCTTTCTCATCGCCAAGGCGATTATACCTTTTCATCGCCGACGACAGGGACTGTGGTTTGCGAGTTGTACTCAGCCAAAAGCCTGTCTCATTTTATGTCAGGCGCAGGGTTGACGTTCTTGTAACAAGTTTTGCAATAGACTCACCTTTATAGCTGCCCAGGGTTCTTATCCATTTGTTTCAGTTCCAGCGAACTGCAGTCACCTCGACAGAAATCCGGTGCCAGCTAACCTCCTATCACATCTCTCGTTCTTCTGTGTCTCTTTTCGCATAAGGCATGGTATGCATTCGTGTTATTTATAAATACGCCACAGATGTTGGATGTTTGTAGTTTGCCATAGTCCGATCATTTTAATGTCTGAATGACTCTCTTGAGCAGGCCGTAATGGCTGTGTCATGGTTGTCCAAGATTTGTTATTCTTCAATCATATTTATTCTACAACCACCTCATAAAATACAACGAATGGTCTAGTAGGCTTACTGAAGGCTTGGGTATATCACACAGAATTATTGATAAAGATATTAACGTAAGTAAATTTGATTTAAATGCATAATGCATAATATACGTGGCCAAACCACCAGACACTGGTCTACCGGAGCCCTGGATAGAGAGGAATGGATGAGATGCTTTGGCCCGCGCGCGATCCGATCAATGAGTCGTTTAAATTACTCAAGAATTAGTCATTATGTTCAAAAACATGTGTCTTCTATGTGAATAAAACTTGCCTGATCTCCACCTATCATGCTGTACTGACGTCACATATGAATGAATTTTGGTCGTCCAATGGTCATGGAACCGCCACGGTGGTCTAGCGGTTAGAACGCTAGCCTTGTAATCCTAGGGTCTCGGGTTCGATTCCCGGCGTGCCCGAATTTATAACTTGTGTTGGGCAAGGCCGTGGTCTAGGCAACACGGAGTTTTCCTCCGTGGCATCCCAACAATTACTCCATTCACACACAGAAGAAGGCAATGGCAAACCACTTCTGGATCATCTGCCAAGAACGTATATGAACAGGTCCCAGTCCGAGAAGAGAAAAGGATGGAAGGATCCTGTTCATATGGACCTGTCCTCAGACGGAACACTACAAATAAATAAAATAATGGTCAGGGAAAGAACATCATAGGTAGACTTTACATCGATAGTTAAAATTATGCACTTAGCACTTAAAGACGCTGATTCAGCTGGTTGTGCTATGCTAATGAACTCTGTTGGATAGAATCCTTCTTGAGAAATTTATGGTCGATCGGCTAATCTAGAAGTTTGTTCTCTGTACAACATATTATGTCTCCGCATATGTGGGTCGCTGAATCACTCTGAAACAAGTTTCGTTTTCAGGGAAACTTAGCAGTTAGTACACTTTTGTTCTATTCAATTTTCGCCACGTGTATGCATCGTAACAGCTACGATTCGCCTCGCATTTAGCTTTGAACTTATCAGTACAAATGTTTCCTACCTAGAATAATACTTCGCTTTGACTTGATCAGTACACATGTGGAAATCATCGTTTTGGTGTAAAATGTCATTTGCAGGCAGAAACGCGATTGTGGAATTAGAACAGAATTTCATGTCGATTATCTGCAGTGCGAGGGAATTTGCAAAACTGATCCTGTTAACAAATCCTTTTAAAATGCGGCTAAAGTCAAAATGCTTTTTCAAGGACATTAAAACAATTAAATTTGCTTAGGAATAATTTAACGTTGTCTTTAAATTTGTTTCCTTGTGTGTTTCATGTAACGACGCTATTTCAGCTGCAGAGGTTAGGTTGATACATGAAGTGAGAGGTGTGAGATCGAATCAGTGGCGTGCTAAGGAAGGAAAATTAATCGGCGTGTAGTCTTCAAGTTCAGTATAAGATTTTTCTTCCTACAAATCAGCCGCATTGGTCCCTAAGATGACGAATAATTAGAAAAGAGCTTGTCATAATGAGTTCTCCTCTAACATCTACGTCCGTTTGCCATTACTTTGTCAGTTTTCTGAAACATTGCATGAAAATTAATTTAAATTTTGAATTCTTTTTAACTTTCTTTGTGATGGTTCTAGTTAACATCGTCAAAGTTTTCTTTGTACTGTTAAAATTTACGTAATAATTAACCGTTTCTGATGTAAATTAATAAACTTCACTGTAGTTATCTCAGTGAAACGTTTGGGACAATCGCGGTGTCGAGTTGCCATGAACACATTCGCCTGTCACATATCAAATGAAATATCCATCCGTACATTATATTATACCGTGTCCATTGTTTGATGATCAAATAAAATACTTTTATTTGTATTATCAAGTGTATTTGCATTTTAGCTTTACACATCAGTTACCGGTATTTCTACAGTCTATATTTCGAAATTTCCTATCAAAAGCTTATCACAGTTTTAGCACAGAGAAAGAATGGAAGGCAGTGAATTTGCAGCTCTTTAGATTTTTTAAAATAAATGAGACGGCACTTAATGAAGACTCTTAACGAAGGCATGTGTTCATTCACATTCGACGAACATATACAGCGCCTTTGATATCATTCGAGAGTAAGTAAATTCTTGGATTTTCATGGTACTACAGTGCAGTTTGATTTCACCTTAAAATATTCTATAATCGATTCCTTTCATTTATCGTAATTAATAATTCCTATTAACATTGTTTTTTAGACGCGATGAAATATATGCAGTTGAAAAGATGGCATTAAGTAAGCAACTTAATTAAGTCAATGGCATTTTATTCTTACGCCGTAATGGCGCAAATACTAAGACTGCATTTTAATTAAAATCAAGGTTTTACATGTATAAGCCGTAATAGTCTCCTTTTCTGTTACAGAGATTTTCTGTAGTATGAATCTTGTGTAGCTAATATCTTATTGAGCCAATACACTTTTTACAACAGTAAAATGAAACTTAGGTCTTGGAACAAGCGATATGGGCCCGTATATAAGTGATCATGATATCGAATTCTAGCTTCGATAAAGTGTCTTCATTTTTACAGTTATAAATATTTTTAATATTATTATTATTATAGTCATGATTACGGGAAACGTCTTGCGGCTTATTATACGTTAAATTGGTCAGACATGACCTCCAGATCTGTAATGTCATAAAGAACACTCAAACCTTTAGGCACTTTACCAAGTGACGTACATAAACGGTTCATTAGTCACCGCCATCAGACCAAAGGAAATATTTTTCTTATGTTTCTGCTGCGTTGTCTAAAAATCTACAAAGAATATTTTTGATTGAAGTTGCGTATTTTCTATTCTCTTACGTAATTTCAGGTTCTTAAGCGATGATATTGTCACCTCAACCTTCGCCGTGTTGTTAACGCAGACTAAATTTAAAAGCCGGAAGTCGGAGCGTTTGCCAATGTTTTCGCCGCCTTTTATGGAAATCTGTCAACTGGTTCAAGGCTTGGAACACGTACTATATGGTGCTGTAATGAGCCAATATTTTTTAGGGGAAGAAATTAGATAAAAATTAGATTGCGTAATAGAAATTCATAGGAACTAGAAAGTGATTAGTAAGTACGTCACACTGGAGTACCCAGAAATCCATTGTTTGGATTTGTCTCTCTGTGAAAGCAAGGATGATGGAAACATAGGCTAATTTTCGAGGGGTGAGAATGAAGATTCAAGTTCCCGTGTGGCAAGAGGAGATAATAAGGTTGTAGTAATTACTGCAAACGTCTCACTGTTTCCTCATAATTAATACTGGACGCGTCTCTGCTTCTCTCTTTGCATACTTTCTGGATATTACAAATGGGTAATTGTACTTTATTGTGCCTTGTTTCCAGTCTCACAACGAGGCAACAGTTGCGAGGATAAATCGTGGAAGTTAAACAAACGTAAACAAGGCTATTTACCAACAAGACTTACGACAGATCGGCAAGATTAATACCAGATGCGTTTGAGTCTGCCATTATCAGTAAACAATGACACCATATTAATTCAACAAAATAAATACGCACATTGGCAATTTCGTCTTAGCAATGAAGTTAAGAGTTGCATTACCGTGGTCGACAATTATATTCTCGCTGTTTCATGTTTATATATTAGACTTTTGTGAGATATTATCCTTCGTTTAGTGTGACTCTGAAGTTGGAAGTGAAGAAAGGCGACAGAGATGCCCTCCCTTAGTCGTGACAACGTTTGTTTAGGTCTCCGATGTGTCGCCTCTGTGTGGTTGGTAAGAACTCCGCGCCCCATTCCGGCCGGTGGAAGCCTTTTCGCGTTGTGTGGTGTCTCCTTGGAATTTCAGTTTGATATATTACGCTACCTTTGGTTTCTTATCGACATCTCGCTAATCATCATCATCATCATCATCGTAATTAATAACTTCACGGATGGGGCCAACTGATTTGTCCCACCTCCATTATTATTCCAAAGCTGATCTTTCCACATCTGAGTAATTTTATAATTATATCTCAGCCTATAGTCTCAGAGTTTGAACGATGACCTGTCCGGGTGAGTTATTTGGGTGAGTGGCATAGATTCTGCGCTGTTAATTACGGCATTCACATGTTCTACCGCGTTTTAAATGTAATATATCAGTGTTCGCGGCTTTTAAGATTTCCAAGATCTCTATTTGTGTCGTTGTGAAGAATGGGTCTCGCACTCTTTGCCTTGTATTTGTTACGTCTAATATCATCTACGTGCTCAGAATATCGTGTTCTGAAGCTACTCCCGGTTTGTGCCCCTTGCATGTCGATTTGTACAGGATAATCGAAAAGTCACGCACTACAATCGTGACACTTGTTCTGTTTGTCCATAAATAAATTACACTGGAATCAGAAAATAAAAAAAACGATGTTATGTCAAGTGTTGGAAATACCCACCGCCTTCAGCGATACGTGCGTTCTTTTTTCATGTCTTTTGCAAGCCGACGAACAGTTCCTCAGTCACTGAAACGGCTTACCAGACGAGATATTGTCGATTTGTTTGGCACAAAAATCGAGAGATGAATCCCTAAACTCCTCTTGGCAAATTACGTAAGAACGAGGTGCTAGGTTGTGTTCGACAACGAACCCTCGTTGCACTTGTGAAAAAGACATCCTCGCACTTGGATCGTTGAAAGAAGACAACTGGCGGACTGCGCGAGCTCCGTGGGCTCTTATATAGCGATATTGTGCGGCTGTTAATTGAATATAATTGTGTTCAATTGTGCGAGCATCAGTAAATAGTTTAATATTGGTTTCGTAACTTTTCAACCATTCAGTTCTTAAAAGATTGCTGTCGCTCCATCGTAAGTCAATCTTGTCGCCCTGATGATGAAGGCAGCAAGGCCGAAACGTTGGTAGAGTTCTGCCAGATTACACGGCACTACGACCTAGAAGACCGCCATCTTCGTACTCACCTCAGATCCTACTTTGCCTGGGTATTTATCGCTTCTGCGTTGCCAGGCTGATCAATGTCTGATAGTGCATTCTCACTACAGATTATTCTTAAATTAGTTCATTCTGATTAAGATGCATATATGGGGGCAAACGTAATAAAATTGTATTCATTTGCGCAGTTGATTGTCTTCATTGGTGGATGGTGATTGACCGCGTATGAAGCGTTGATTTGGACAACTGTCGTTTTCTGCCTCTGACCTCTTCTGTTGAGTGTCTGGAAAAGTGTTAAACCTTTGAACCATGTAAATGATGACAGCGGTTTTTTGTTTTGGTGGTATTTTTGCAAATTTAATGTCAGTCGCTGGGCGTATCTCGCATATAATGAACTCCTTCCAATGTCTGGTACTTTACAGTAGTAAGTTCTTGACGAAAGCTTTTGATCGCCTTTGAACTGAATAATCTCTTAATTGTAATTTAATTATATTTGTCTTTCTCTCACGTGGAAGATCTACACATTGGAATAATTAATAAAATATCTTATTTTCCTTCCGAAAAAGATAAACGTGTTCAGTTTCCTACAGAAGACAGAAGATGTCATAAATGTTTTGTTGCCCATTTGTTTATTCAAACATCTGTTAATGTAGTACAATTTGTAGAGAAATATAGCAATTTCAAAGTGTTACAAAAGAGCGTATAAGTGTTAGTAATTACGTGTTGCATGTGACGTGGTGTATAATGAAGGTATTACTTGGAGTAGCCTCATACAGTGGAATGGAGATCAGGTCTCGCCTGCATAATGGAGTATTGAATTTCCATTACCCATTGCAGGATTAGTTAATGTAGCTTAGTGTATCTAGGAATAAGCTCTTACTGAGCCTTCTTGTAATTATAACTCTGTACTTAGCCATTGTTACTTGCAGACTGAAGTAATATTAAACGATTTATTTTAATTGTTCACAATGTACGTAGACTGAGGTAAAAGTTATAAAACAGCAGAAATCACGATGGCGATTCTAACAATGTGATCCCTAAGACCACATGTCACTTCATTAAGATGTGTGTTAGAGGAAGTGAAGTCATTGTTACAGGCCTACGTACTCCCTAACCTCGGGGGAAGAACGTCTCTGATCGCTTCTGCAGAAGAACATGTTTTTACAATCGCGGTTTTTACTTTATAAAGAATAAAACATTCCTTATCCTGCCGGGAATCGAACCACGGTCTTCGTACCCATATTCAGTCATATTATTATTGAACTATATCGACTGATAATAATAATAAAATTATATAACACATGTGACACTTGCTAAAAACAATATGCATCCCGGAAATAGCTGCTGCCCTATGTACCTTAGGGACAAAATCTGTCTCGGGTACATGGAAGTACATACCCCATAAAGTGGTGAATAGATGGGATAATAATAATAATAATAACAACCTGACTCTCAGATAGCATAACCCGAAAGTCTAACGGCGCACTTACCAAAGTCCGACAGTGGGAGAAATTCCATCAGCCTACGATGTTCAAAATGAACTTACATTCGTCTTGATTTCATCTTCCCATCTCATACTTTGTCTGCCAAGCGACCATTTTTAGTCGCATCCCAAACAAAATTCCGTATGAATCTTTCATCGCCAGATGCAACCTACACGCCCAGCCCATCACAGCTCCCCGTGTTTTACAACCATAACAAAAATTCTTCGTTATGTAAAACTTGTCTTAAATTTCTCATTTTCTCTGCCCGTCTTAGGAGGTTCAATTATCATCCATAACAACTCTTTTTTAGTGACGTAGGGATTACTAAATAGTTTATTCCGGAAGATCTAGGTTTCGATCTGGACTGAGGAAGTGTTTTCCGGCCGACATTTTTAGTTATTTTCCGTGAGCTTCACGAAAGTATAAAAAATAATCCATTACGTTTTGATCAATATTGGTACCTCATAATACACATTAGTGCTTCAAATAGATTTTAAATTAAATTGTTTTCCACAAAGTCTTGGTTGGGCAAAGGTTTTAAAACTTGTCAGCCTACAAAGCCACGGTATGTTCATCGCGAATGAATGTCCTGTAAAATTATCAGTGAATTAAATGTTTTTTAAAGTGAACTATTTTTACGCGTTTGGTTATTACTACGGAGTATATTAATTTCCGCTCTTGGTAGAGTGGAACCCGCCACAAGGATATTTGCTTAAAGAACGAGAAATTAAAACCTCGACAGAAGAGCTGTAACTGCTACTAGTTCAGTCAGCGGTTGCGTGTGCCGACTAGAAGGAAAGAATTAAAAAAAAATCCTTAAGTTACAGGCAATGAAAATTAACATAGGGAAACAGCGCTGATTTGTAAGCTAATAAAATAATTACCGTATTATCCATTAACAAATATGTCTGTTCCATGTACAGATCTTCATGGACGTGTTGGCGTGGGTTCAGAGACCTTGTTAGAAGCGGCTACTTCATGTTGTTCAGTATTTCGCCAGTGGCGTCCCTACATTTCTGGGCATTTGTATGCGAGGTCTGTGACGGATGTTAATTTGCCTTCGGAAGAGTTAAGTTCGGCTCGACGCTGTGAAACTAAGATACAGGTCATGGGAGGCTGACTCAATTATTCCTTCTGCCTTGACCCCTGCAGTATTTTAAGAAATTCTTATTTTTAACTTAAGATATTTTTTAAGGCAGCCGATTAAATAGAATATTGAAATACTTATGGAGTTTAATTTAATAAGGAGGTGGTGATTATATTTGAGAAGTAACTTTCATCCTGTGGCTGTACCACCAATGCGCCGCCAATTTGAGACCCCGTCCGGTAGGAACAGAGAAGAGTGAATTCTCTGTCCCCATCGGGAAACGAACTCATGTTCTCCAGTCCTATCCTAGTCACTGTGAGTCTTAAGGTCCATAATATAAGCATTATATGTGTGGATGAACATAATATTTTTCTGTTACGAGGAAAATGGTACTACAGACGCATATTTTTACGTTTTGAAATTTTTCCTTGCGTTATTTAAAAAAAATCACACGACGTTTAGGAAGTTGGATCTTCTTTCGTCATTAGGTCCGAGAACTGGGATTATCTTTTTTTCAATAGACACATCTGTTCGGTTGTTCATTTGATAAGAGAAGCAAAGCTAAAGTCCAGAACGTCGTGTGCTTTTTAAACTAAGGCGACCGAAATTTGTCCAAGAATATGAATTAGTTTAATAATGATACGCCTTCATAAAAAATCTGCTTACGTTGTAACTGCAAAGGAGATGCAGTTTCAAGTTTCGGCCCCTGGGTTTCCGATCCCTGAGTGATAAACTGTGTGTGCGTGTCCCTCGTACAAGCCGCAAGTTATCTTCATGAGTGTGCGTTGTGGCTCTGCTAATGTTACAGTAAACATGACTCGGTACAAAGTCGTGAAAGCGTGTTGCATATTCTGCAACTTCCATAACATGGCTGTACGAGAATGTCTCGTGGTGCGAAGTTTCCTTTCTGTGGGACGCTATAACCCTTATTAAGTTGCGTTAAACGACGTGAGACCGGCGGTCTGGGCCCTGGACCGGGCGAATTCGCCGGCCCTCGATGCCCCTAGTTTTGTAAATAGCAGGTCTATGCGACCCAGAACACCACAAAGGGACCTTAATAACTCTGCGGGTAATGAACATTCCTTTAGCGACAGTCGCGTCTGTTACACGTCGTATTAAAATCAAAGAATAGATATGAATGTGGAGTGAGGAAATATGATGATCTCGTAGTCTCCACTTGTCGCTTGCTGTTATGTTACGAATTATTAGTTCATTCAATGATAAAAGATGAAGTTGATTGACGAGGTGGTGAGGTATATAAGGCACTGCTCCGAAATTTGCCTGAAGTGACTGAAAGAAACCACAAAGAACTTCAGTAAGTGTAGTTGGTATGTAGTCCAGTTTAAAAGTTGGAACCTCACGAGTACGAAGCAGACGTGCCAACCGACAGACCAGATAACTCGGTAAGGAGGGCGAACACGGACGTAGAAAAACGTAAGAATGGTTGATTCGCTGAAGGAAAGTGGAGATTAGATTAGAAACAGACCGGATATTGGGCACGTTAAACGACTTTCGGACACTTTCCTTCAGGAACTGAGAAAAGTGTAGAGAATCCTCGGTGTTACTGGCATAATTCGAAGGTATATTTCAAACATACGTAAAGAAATATCCGTAAACTGTTTTAGAAATGTGATCAGTACCTTGCCGGCTCAGACGATTATTTTATAATCCATATGAAGAATAAAGAAAGAATATCTGGCAACCCGAAAGGTTTTATTGCTGTCTTAAAACCGAATTTTTACGCTTCATAATTACATGCCAGAAATTGTTACAGACTTGCTACAGTTCTTGACAAGTGGTTAAACTTTTGAGCGTTGGACGTCTTGTAAGTCTTTACGAGTCACGAGGGCCGATACATCACCGTAATACCGGCCTGAATCTAAGTAATGGGAGCGCACGGGAATATTTAAGTCTCGTACCGACTGATCAATAAATACATGTGTCAGTTTGGATTACAGCTGAAGACGTTTCCGAAGTTGGAAACTTCCCGGAACCAGTGGAGCGCACGATTCTCCAGTCATGGCGGAGTTAGGTCGGCCCTCTCCTTTATTCGGACCGATTCTATGGGGCATATCTTGGCATTTTCCTGCTTTTCTAACATGGATACCGCCTATATGTATTTTTAAGTTGTCTTTAAAGTTGACTTACACGAGTTCTCAGACAGTTAGTGCTGTACCTTTTGCCGAAAACAATTAAATTTAACATATTTAACGACGCACATCGCTGTGCAGTAATGCTTCCTTGTATTTCTAATCTTTGCCCAGATAACTACAGGCTATGCCGAAAAAGTGTGTGTTAAAATTTGTATAAATTTTTACTTAAAATTTTAGCCTTGTGTTTACAACTTCACACATAGCCGGTATTTCTCTTGAGAAGACAGGCCTTTTTCGGTTCTTAGCTGAAAGTCGAAACTAATGTCTTATTTAAAGTTCACGTACATTTAGCCTGTGTCGTTACTATGGGAGGTTTAAAGTAGGCATGTGGAAACAACTGATAGCATAAGCGATGATCGTGCGAATGATAGTGGGCGGAGCATCGGTGCGTGCATTCTGTTCCGATAATATCGGATATCGAATCATCAGTCTTATTTGTGCTAACCCTTGAATTTTTTAAAATGGTAGATGCGAGAATTGAAAGAAATTGTTACGCTTCGTGTAGAAACAGGTCCGACTTGAAGTAGAGCGGCAACAAATTTGCTTCCCCGCAACCGGCATTGCGCAATGCCAAAAGTTTTTGGGGTTAGTGGTGAGGGTCAGTCGGTCTTTTGGAGCGCGGAGAAGAGGTAGTTACCCCAGGGCGAACGTTACCTGTTCAAAGTCAGTGGTCTGAATTCAAAGCGCAGACCGACGCTCCCTCTCTCCCTGAAACACGCATAGAAAGTTCTTGCCGTGGTGAAATTTACAGTTCTCGAGGATTCGACCTTAGAGGTTTTAATCCAGCCTGTTAAATGCTGAAATTAGTCACATTGACCCATCATCAGCTGTCATCAACATGGTGAAATATTTCGCGATATCATCGTGTTACAATTTTTCAATTATCTAAAATTCATGCTAATAGTTTCGTATTTTTTAAGATTGCGTCCGAGATAACCCTGACTCCTTAATATGTTACCGATCGAACTGCTGAAGTGATATTTCCATGTCGGTTAGTTCCCAGTCCCAGTAGGAGGACAGAAGGACAGACAATTTAAGTTCTTGAACAGACACCAGCACACAATAGCATACAAATTCCTAATATTTGAAAAAAATTTCATTCTGTATCGTTGCATATTTGATTAAATTTTATCTTCCTACTCATACTGTTATCCTTTGGATCGCGCAAGATGTATCCAAATCGTCATTTATTTAGCGTTTCACTCATTTACGTTGTCAACATTTGGCCAAACCCGTTTATGCGAACCTAACCTAACAGCAAATCCACGAAATTAAACGACGAAGTCTTCTATAAAATTTTCAAAGAACTCGTAGGTCGTACGCTGCAGAACATCGCAAAGCCACTTCTGTGTTCAAAATAACCTGCCATTTGATCTCCTCCTCAATTTTCGTGCTTCTGAACCTAACCTGTCCTATTAATGTTTGTCTCGATTCATTGTCCTGTGATTCACGTAACCCCATCCGCCATTTAATATCCCTCTCTGACCTTTTACACTCCGATCCTTCGCTGCTGCTTCTCGCCGGGAATTCCAAGAAATTGCCTTCTCTTAAATGGATATTCGTCGCCAAATAATACAGGTAGTATTTTCGCCGTTTTACCACCAGAATGCCGTTTTTTAAAAATGCCGTGAGCCCAGTTTTCGTGGTATGTTTAGGTTTGTGGTCAGTCCCTTCTCCCTTAATTCTGCGAACCTCTCAGACATTAATATTCCTTCGCACAGCAAAATACTCGGAGAAGTAAGTAAATTTTACAGAAATTGGCATTTTACCCCCTCCCGTTTCCAATCTGGTCGCATTCCTTACATTGAGATTCATTGCCCCTCGAAGAAACTTCATCAGGGTTCCGATGTATCAAACCATCCCTCGTCCTTTAAGTACAAATATTGACGTTCTTCGTGTCTCCTTCCGGCTGACATACTTGTACTATCCGTCATCTTTTGTCTTTTCCCAATTCCTTCATTATCAGCTTAATTTGCTTGCAGTTAATCACTTAATGCATCGCCTCGAGAAATTTCTCAGAATTTTCTCTGAGGTCCCGCGTTCCATCTTTAATTTCATTCAAATCTTTGCTGTCAGTTTCTACCAAACTTTTAAACACTTTACTTACTTTCTTTTGGTTTTTCCGGGGTGCGGGAATCTGCTCAATTTTCCCTGATACCCTGGCGGCCCCGGAATTACCAGCAATCTTCTAGTAGCTAACAACACCATTATTACTAGTCCCATAAATCCTGTATGGCTTTCCATGACCTAACCTAATCGCATGTTCCCTTTGTATATGTTAACACAAAAATATCAAATATCAGACACGCAAAATAACTCCCACGCTTTTAACTCTTAAACACGTCCGCACTAAAACGTAGCTAGAATTCAGTTAATAACTTTATGGTAAATGATACAATGTATTTCCTCCTGTTTCAAAACGTATAATTCTTGCCAGAATTTGATCAGTACTTACGCTAACCATTCAACTAAGCCAGTGTCAATTCCCGAAACGTCGTGTATTTTAAACATATTTGACAGTGGCCAGTGTCCAACAAAACTTCTCTGTAATACCACCGTCTGCGTTCACATCACCGTGAAAACCTCAACCTTTATATATATTTAAACGTTTATAATTGTCAGTTGCGGGGAGAATTTTTACGAACTTCGACCTGGGTAACTTTGGAAGCGTTTGTGGCCGAATTCAGGGGAGTAAAACCACGAGAAGTCTCGGAAAACTAGAGTCTGGTCACGTTCCGATTATATTCGAGACACTTTCCCGCGGGCAAACTTGCTGCTCTCTGATTCGCATTCGGATTTTTTCGCCTTTAATTCAAGTTGGCGCACTGAGAAATTGGCGGAGTTCTGTCCTCCGACAGACCGCGGTCTTCCTTCAACCCACGTCGTTTAACGCAACATTTGATTTGATACAGCACAGTTAAATAATGAATCGCAAACCGGTGTAATTCACGCTCAGAGCCCCGGTAATGGCATCTCGGTGCATTCCTTGTTGCATCTCAACACCCTCCTCGCACTTAATAATATTTTCTCCGTAACGTGACTTTTTATAGCTTTAATTTACATGTTAATTGCTCCTTTTGGAAGTGGTAACGAAGTCAATATCTATGTTAAAAATTCCGAAGTTTTTCATCTTGCTTGTTAAGATAGGTTAGGTTAGTGTGGGGCACGCAGCTCAGTTTTTGAGCTTCCGGTTGTGAGATAAGAAAGTCAGAGTGAAAAAAAGTGTGCATTAAACATGACTCTGAGTGTAACTCGATCTTTCATCGATGTAAGATATTTATTTAGAATATTATTTGTAGGCTGTGGGAAATCATATCCGCGTGAGATCATTTGATTCGGAAATTACGTGGCAGAATTGTAAGAACTGCAGTTTTTATATCACCTGATGATGCAGCAAAAATGCGATGTTTTGTTTTCATTACTATAGGGTGATTCAAAATACAGCCCCCTGACCCTTGAACGCGCAGGACATTTATTTCTCGTTACATAAGAACATTCTGGCGCTTGAATATGCATGTGAGGTTAGATTAGGTTCACGTTACTAATGTTGCAGCTTTTGTTGCTACTGTAATGATACACTACAGGCTAGGAAGCAGAACCGATAGCAAAAGAAACTTTTGGATGTAGCGCCCAGTTAACTATGATTCCGTTAATATCCGCGTGGTGCACCATTTAAAATGCCGTCATGTATCGCTAAAAGTTTTGAGACTTCATCCATGCATCGAAAAAGATTCAGACTCTCGGTTTCAGAATAAAAGCAGCCTAATGTCACGTATCCGTACGCTTTTATAACTAATTAAAACGCATTAAATATATTAAAATTTGTTTTTTTCAATGCCCTGTGTTGGCTGTGGAGTGTATCCTGATGGTTGCTTCGACTCAAACTTATGATGTGGCTTTCCAATAGATTGGCTACCACTGAGTGGCCTACGGCTGGCAGGGGGAATTGGGCTGCTCCAAGCTGCTTTAAGGGGCCACAAACAAACGGTGAGAAATGAGAGAAGGGCCTCTGACGGAAGGGCACTTGATGGCTGTGATCGTACACACACCACAGCGTTCTTACTTTCGGTGTTCAGGAAACTGGAACACTTTCGACCAAATATATACAGAGTGATTCAAAATCCCTTTCCACAGCTTTGAGGCGCACAACAAATATTTTTCTGGAAAGGTTTTTCTTTGGTGTATATTTACGGTTGAAACGTAGCACATGCTGATAGATTCCCTGTTGATGTTTTTTTGGTCAATTTGGTGCTCTCCTGTGTTGGTAGCATTCTGATCAGCAACTATTAGCCTGCAAAATTAACAAAAGGTTTTTGCTCAAATATCTGTTTTTGCCACGGTGAAACGCGAGGAGATACAGGTCCAGCAAAATGGTCGTATCCCGATAGTATACCCAGACACCCATTCGTTGTTTTAATTACCAGTTTTGGTATTAATTCGCTTCTTTATTTATTTATTTATCAAAACATCGTCTTACTCGTTCTTACTTAGTGTAGTTGCTTTTTGAAGCCACCAGGGGCATTTCCCGCAAGACGCTACCCTGATACACGACTCACAAAAGTAATTATGATCCTGTCGTAGTAGCAATTACCTATAGTGGGCCCTGCTTAAGAGTAATTAAATTTTCAGAGTCACATTAAAGTAGAGCGTCGCTGGTTATCTCGGAATAACTTTTTTTCGCGATTTTTAGTAACCCCATGACTACTTGTATTCGTAAAATAGTTACAAGGAAGGTGGAGTTGCCGTGTGTATGCGAGGTCTGTGTAGCTCAAGAAATTTGCAACACGTATCAATTTTGAAGGTCGGCAAAACAAAATGGAGACTCTTTCCGACCAGCGTTTATTTACAATTTCATTTTCTTTGGAATGCAAAATACCCTAAAAATTATGAAAGGCAATGTTCAATCCCTGACTAGATGCTTGTGATAAATTAATGAGATGATAACGCACAGTTGGTCGATGTTGCTGGATGAGTGGAAAATGCACAAAAATGTATGTACATTTATATTTAATGTAATTAATGTCTGATATATGGATAGAACCACAGTTATTACAGGATATGGTAATGGAAAACAATTTTTGTTTCTAGATATATCAAGTTCCCTTCAGACAATATTAGCAGGCGCATTTGCATCCTAAAGGACAGTTTCTAATCGAAGGGCTGAAACTGAACACAAGATACCGAGTAAGACTTCTAAGACCGACAGTTTCCAGAAGGGAAAGGCAGTATTTCAGATTGCGGTTAACTTGCATAAGGAAGAGTCCATCACTGCAATACGTAAGGTTTGCAATTTTAAATATTGCAAAGCTTTGGCATAGCTTTAAAGGACATCGGGGAGGAAACTTTGTTTAAATTAATATGGGTGTATGGTGCAGCACTGGATAAAATTTTTTACATTGTTTCACTTAGTTGTGAAAACATTTCTTTGAACAGATCTTTTATTGCAAAATTATCACTGTGAATCTGTGGTAAACGCAGCGTTAAAAGTTCTGTGATGTTTTAAATGACCTACTGTATGTCCAAAACTGTAATAAACGCCTAGGTCGTCTATGGCGACTATTGGCTGTATCTAACTCCTTTGCCACAGTTAGTAGTGACATATACTCACCAGCCATTTTCTTATATTACCGATGGCCAGTTCGGTTCTTATGACATTTAAATAAATTAAGCTGTTGGCTTCTCACAAAGAGCTCTGATGTACAGAGTTAGTTGTATCGTCTTTACTCGGTGTCCAGACTCTCGTTCGTGAGATGGGAAGGCGCCAGTGGCTTTGGCAGGGGCAGCCCTTAAAGCCCATAATGGCGTGATGTTATTACTCGAAACCTAAGTGTCTGTGTAACTGACGGAGAACTAACAAGGTCGACCAACACTTGACGCCGCGTATCGACCCCGTCTGGATAAGTTTAACTGGGATGTTGCGGTGTCAGACGGCGATCTTTTCACGTCTGTCTGGGATGTTTCTGAATTACGCCCATGTTTAAACCCCCATATAGCACGGCGGTAACTTAACAGAAACCACCTGCTCTAACATCCAGTAACGCATCGTTCGTTCGACAAAACTACTTCCGGAAACGGCGTTAACCAATTTATCGTTGTAAACTTAATTGTTACACGCCATTAAGATGAACGTCATTCTTTACAATATTAACCGAGGTAATCTCTTTTCTCTAACTTTTTCGTCAATTCTCGAGAAGTACCTATTTTACAACAACTTTGCATTCGTTACTCTTTCTTTACTAAGTACAGGATGTGCCATTTTAAACGCAACCCAGTAACAATCACGTACTGCGGAACAAAATTTGATCGTAAGCAGTCTCGTCCGTAAAATTATCCTCGATGCTAGGCCGCTGCGTAAGCCAGTTGCGCAGAAGCTGCGCAGTCTGGAACATGTTTACTCGCTAAAAGAATTGAATGTTCATTCTGACTTCGCATAGAAATCGTTTGCTGCTGTTCGTATCAGAAATACAAACATGGCTGAAAGAAAATTTTTGATGTGGGATGCAGGCAAGCGCCATTTATGATAGGGCTGTTTAATGACGTATAGTTATTGATTTTCGTGAAAGAAAAATTGATGATACAATTTTTTGTATGGTGTAAAATAGCAAAATGGCGTTTGCAGGAAAGGAAACATTGTTTGACTTCCCATGGATTAGATCGTACGACCCCCTGAGTACTATTGCCACAGGGCTAAAGCGCCTTGCGACGTGTTGTTGTTGATTTACATTAATTAAAGTAGAATTTTAAGGAAGACGCCGAGATATATTTCAGGGTAATATAATCGGGTTATGTGTTGAAGGACGCGGGAAACCGAAGTGAATCAGGATAATTATGGCCCGGGTTAACTGCTCAGAAGGATGCAAAAACTAGGAGCGAAGACCACGAAATAGGCTCAGCTGTCGGGCCCTTGTAAACTCTGAGGCTGCGCCCTCGAGGGGGAGTCCCCCCCCCAGGGAATGGATGTGCGTTGCACTCCTTTTAATGTAGGAGGTCATTTCTAGTTTAGAAAGTGGATCTGATTGGCGGCTGTGGTTGCTGTACTGGGGTCAGAGGTTATGAAGCTCTCCTAAAGCCACATTAACTACGACTTAATTACCAGAAAAGGATAATCTAATACAGAATATGCGTCAGTGAAGGGAGTCAGGAATCTCACAGGGCACCGTCCCACTCATATGCTGATATATTTCTTAATTTATTTGTCGACACTGCATCAACTAACGATATTATTCAGCAGGTTTCCTCGAGCTATTTCTGTATCCCGACTCGTCCGATCCACAGTCTTTTGTAGGATTCACGAGCCGTAACATTTTTCATCACCGATAAGTAAACACGTGATTTGATGTAACCCGATTACCAAACGTGTTATTTTTTTATTTTCCTACTTTCTTCATTTTCACAACTTAACAAGTTCTCGGAAGACGAGCCACGATGCAATTGCTGGCTGATACCAATCAGTTTCCACAGTTCTCGTCTCCTGCCGTCATTGGAAAGTTTTAAAGATTAGACTGATTAAAACGGTAATTATTTTATGCGGCTAACGATAATTTCCTTTGACGTCTTCTCATCCAGAATTAACTTCTGCGACAATTTATATTTCCATGTATTTGATAGGAATCCTAGGACGAGCCATTTCCACTGCAGAGCACTCTGAACTCACTCACACACTCACACATGCCAGAATTCTTTTCAGGTGATGGTGATTAATACTGAACGAGAGACAGGCAAGGACCTTCTGGGCCTTCATCACGTACTTACGATGGCACAGGAATTTAAGATTCATACTTCATGTGATTTTCTCTGAAATAGTGCAGATTTAATCCGCAAGAAATATTTTTCCCAGGAATAAGTTTTAATTTGTCCAGAAATTAATTTGTGCAAGAAAACAGGTATTTACATGAACACAGTGTGAGTTAATTGTCCATTTCTTGACATCGATTTGTGTTATTAAGTTCCTTCAGGCCTTTCGGTATTATAATTTGCTGTACTTGGCTTCTCCTCCACGTATAATCTGGTCTGTGTATTTATCCCACTTTTATCGATAGCAAGCTGTACTTCGGTCCAGTGTACTCGAAGGTTTCTATCAATCATCGCTTGATTAACTGCGTAGATTTCAAACAACGTTCATTAGCAAAGAAAGAGCCTTTAATGTTATTTTTAGAATAAAATGTAGAGGTTTCAGAACACTATTTCGGTGGAACGTGCAAAAGAAAATTGTGTTTTACTCACTTAAAGAGCGGAAAGAATGCCAATGTATAACGCTTACTTGCACTTTGAGAATTTGATCTCTCTCCCACACAAATAAAGCAACGTGAAAAGGTCGAGGGGTAATTTTTGACGCACATGGGCGGTGCATATTGATCAGGTACCACGAGAAAATAATATGCATTTCGGTGCGGTCGCTGTGGCAGTTCAGATGTTCACTGCAGCGAATGTTTGTCAATGCCCTCATGTCAGCTTTCGTTTCGTTTAACCTAATCATATATTTGGATATTTCTGTGAATCAAAGTAGTCGGCGCTTGGGTACTTAAAAAAACTCACCCCCCCCCCCCGCCCCCCCGTATGAAGGGCTGAGAAGATGCAAGTTTCTGAGAGTCCTCGTGTGTTCTACGATTTCCCTCGTCTTCTGCGTTTTAACCTCGAGTACATTTAACCTGAAAGTACTCTTTGCGGTCCTATGCATTATTTTGTTGTTGATTCTCGTATTATGACAGTCTTACACTCTTGTGGCTTATTTGTACAACTGGTAGTAGAAATGTCAACAGTAAACAATGTACAAAATGCTATTACATGCTCGTGGCAACATGGAAATAATGTATTCTCTGTTACACTCAAGCACACGCAGTGAATATTACATTTAGACACAACATTAACCTTGTAAATGTAACTTCGTGCTTTGAGTAAGAAATTGAATTTATTTAATAAATGTTTATTCGTTTTGTAAGTTTCGCCGTAGTAACAAATGTAGGTACGTGTGTAATATGACGTAGATTTTAATAGTTAAAATGTTAGGGATGAACTCTTGATTATTTGTTGTAGCTTTAAAAATTGTGGGTTTTGTTATGGTTAGTGTCGACAGTGACATTGCTTTTTGTGAGTGGATATAAGTCCAGGATGGTAGAGTATTAATGCATAATAGCCTGTTTTAAGGTGGAGGCATTTATCTAGAATGACTGATGAAAACCGTGAACAGTCACCTGTCAGTATGGTCGGCGGCCGGGTAGAGATCTGAACCCCGAACTTCCCGGATACGAGACAGGACCGCGACATTCTGATTGTGGAAGATTACAATTTCAAATGCCGTCGTTGAACGCACTCAAAGTTAATGTCGCAGTCCTGTTGACTGACGATTGTTTGAACACATGAATTTCTTCACCGCTTGAATGTCTGAATGACGTCTCTTTTTTTAGACCCTTGTCTCGAGTCTTTGTGGAGGCAAAGTTCCGTCCTTATTGTCTTCCTTCCTGTGTCACGACGGAATTGGCAGAAATATTTTCCGGTACCCAGAAAGTTCTTAGGGTGTAGTCTATTTGACACGTAACTGGGAAAGATGAGCCCGACATTTGGAAGAAGCTTCGACTATGCAACGTAAGACTGGGCATATTTTAATTTCAACCCCAGATAAGTCTCCTAGTACTTCCAGGGTCTTGACACATGCCACTGAGTACTGGGTGTGTAAATATTTAAGTGTGGCATTTGATTTGGAAAAGAAAATCCACCGATCTAGATCTATAATTCGCAACGGTTTGGAGCTGTCAACAGTACAGAAAATTCATATTCTATAAGTAATTACCTTATCTGGCACTATACGTAGGACTGAGGTTTTGTTTTATGACAAATATTGAATTACACCACTCAAAATAACCCTTAAATTATTTACGTCATCACAGCAGAGACATCGAAAAATGACCCCTTCATCGAACTTGTTGCAGTTCCAGACGTGAGTTACGTAATAGCAATTTCACTCCTTCGATTTATTTCTTCTACAGATCTCGCCCCTTTTCCCTTGCTCTCTTCAGGTTACAATTCACCGAACTACCAAATTTATCCTCGACAGGCAATGAAACAAGACTATCGGCTATTTTCCTGAGGACTTTGATAGCCCATTCCAGAGACACTGACTCATTGGTTTAAGGTTTTACAACCCGTACGGTTCAACTGGGGCTCAGTAGACAAAAGGTTCCTGTACTTTTTAAGACTTAAAGATGATGTGGAGACTTTGTAAGCTATTGGTTGTGGAAAGTCTGTTGTGCAGTTAGCCCAGTGTAATGGAACCAAAGTGAGTCATACAAACTGTCGATATTAAATTAAATTCTGTTGTTTACACCTCGGTCAAAAAGATTACGATTTCGACTCCGGGTAACAACGTGTAGTGAGGGAACAGCTTCGAAATAATTATTCACGAATCAGGTGCTAATAATTAGTGGCCTTGCTGTAACAAGGTATCAGGTAGTGTTGAAAAAAAGATACACTTTTAATTGTTTGTAAGATTTTTATAAACAGGTTTATCTTCTTTCCTGTTAATGGCTAAACAATATTTTCTTTTTCCAAGTGTTTAAACGTTTTATGACTTTAGTAGATTATTTATATACCAGTTGAATGATAATTTGTTGTAACTCAGATCAATTCATGTTGCGTATTTAATTACGCATTAAGATGTTCGGCCAATGCTTGTCCATCCTTTTCATTTTACAATTTATTCAATTTAAACGTAGTAAGATCAGTGTGTAAGTAACTATTAATACTGCCTTGCAAAGTTTCACATCGGACACGGGGAGACAGTAATTTGACTTCAATTATTTGCAAATAAATATGCATCCATCCACACATCTGTGGATGGATGCACTGGAATCCAAATTTATGGACGGAATATAATAACGCGAAACAAAAGTCAAATCGTACATGCTTTATTAATTCGTAATGCGATGAACTGTCTCTTGTATGTTAATGCATTTTAGATGCAATATTTTTTAAATGAACGATAAAATTGAATTTAAGAGACCACTCATATGACGTAGAAGCTGATGGAAAATAAATATTAAATTTATCTTAAGGAAATCCTGTGTAAAAGGTTTACAGTCCATTGGTGGGCTCTTAATATTTCTGCGATGAAGTTTCGGTTCCGTAAGAGATTTGAAATTACTTTACTAGCTGAGCTACTACTAGCTTTCCAAGCAGAAATCTGCGTAGTGCATTTAGTTAATAATTTCCTACATAACAGCGGCTTATTTTTAATGTCAAATTGTGCAGCTGTTTGTTCTCTGTTTGTGATTTTTACAGTTTTTATTCTGCCTATCAAAATTGAAACAGGAAACTTAATGGTGACGAATTTCGTCGCAGAAGAAAATTAAACGCCATATTTTATAATATTTTTTGTGCTTCAGTTACTAGTCCTTCAAAGGAAAGCAGATTTCATGATTAGACCAGCTAGCCCTTCCAGTGGTCCATACAAGCAAAGCAGGGAGAAGGTCGAAGTGCATTAAAAACTAAACTCCGCTGTATAACATGAAATATTATTAGATTTTATTTAGTGTAATCTGAGTTGGTAAGAAATACGAGCACAGACGGTCCTTAACTTCAATTACCTAATCATTATTGCTTTGATTTATATCAACCATTTTACAAAAAATCGTAATAATCTTTTTAGATCTTTTTAGATAAAAAAGTGATAAGAGTTCTAAAGGAAAAAGGTACTAGTTTTGTATGATGAATTCTGCTCTTGCTGACAGCCGTGTCAGGTGGCTGAGTGGAGAAATCGCCGACGTTTCGAGAACCGTCCTCGTCTTCAAGGTATGGAAGTTGGTGTTTTCTCAGTTCAACCACATGACACGGCTGGTAGCCCGAGATGAATTAATTATATTTAAGTCGCCGTGAAACCTTCAGACCATACATCACTAATTTTGAATGAAAGCCGTTTAGAAGTATGATCACAAAATAAATTTATCAATTAAAATTGTCAATGTTGGAACAAAAGATCACATTTATAAACAGACTAATTTAATTTGAAAGCTAGATTACAGTGATCACTCACTGAAAAACAAAAGGAGCGCTTACACCCGCGGACGCGTCATAAACCCACTTATTTTCTGGGTGCCTCAGACTTAGTCGTGGGTGCCTTTCCATGAAGGCATTGTGCCAATTCTTTCCTGCAGTGTTTTGTTTTTGTTAAACCTACGAGCCAAGCAGTTTCTTTAGGCTATGTGACACTTAGAGATCTCGGCTCCAAAGGTGTAATTCCGAACGTTCTGCCCTAAAAATGCGTTTCTTCAGTTCCTCTTCAGGACGATCTCTAAGGCCACCAGTGATCTTTTTGTGACCCGCGGCACAAGAGTTCTTGACCTCGAAGCGTCTCTTCAGTGTGGCTTGGAGTACCGAATATGTTCGTTCAACCGCATTCAGGCCCAATTCTCCATTCCTGAGAACATCCGCTGCTCTATCCGTATTTTCCTCTTAATAAGACTGGGCATTCTAAAAGTTAATAAGGTTAAAATGAAGATTTGTGTTTTACAGTAAAGTAAATCATATAGGATTTCGGGGTTTTCTCGGGGGTGAGTCTGATCGTCCTAATGATGGAGGCAGAAAACACCTCCGAAACTTCTATCAGACTACACGGCGCAATAACCCAGAAGACAGCCAGCCATCTTCAAAGTAAATAATTTTGGCGTGGTATCACAAAGGTTAAACATATTTTGTATCTTGTATTTGACATAAGGAGAGGTCAGGGTGTGTCTCGATAATAAAATATATTGCAAATCAAGAAAAGTGAGAGTGTGGTGGATGGGGGGGGGGAACGCGGATCTTCGCCGTCTTTGTCTGTGAACCCTGATGACTCAAAGGTCCAGAGCACAAAGGAAATAATTTGCAGGGAGAGCGGAGGACCACCGTCTCTCGCCCATAACTGGCATAATCATCCGTCAGATGTAAACTTCCCTATAAGCCATTACAACCAACAGAATCGTCTCTACAGTTGATCGAAATCCGCATTTAAACCAGCTTCTTGAAGGCTGTCGTTTCAGAACGTAATTGACGCAGCGTCGTCCCAGATTGTTTTTGAATCCTCAGGCTTCAAGTCACTCCTATAAAATTGTAATCGGTCCTTTTATTTAAATATTAATTCTTAGGCGCCGCTACATTCCACTTGAATGAACTCAGACTGCCCGTAAAATAGGTTACCAGATGCTGCGGGATGTTCGTCCTTGAAAATGGCTGCCTACTCGATCCCTGCGCCATGTAGTCTCATAGAAGGTTACCAGTGTTTCAGAGGCGTTTTCTGTTTCCATCATCAGGGCGTTCGCATTTGTCGAATGGACCAAATATATGACCCGGAAGTTGAATTCATGTCATGACTCTGTGTCTTCCGACACTTTTCCAAAGGACAGAATCTGGTAAGAAGAATAAAAAACTCCTCTGCTGATTTCGGACGGTGTAAAGTCGTGTCGTCAGGTCAGACACACGTAATTATGAGCGTTTCTTTGGTCGCATTGGTGACATAATCTACCCTTCAGTGTCGGTGAACACTCGTCACTAAGATTTTACAGAAAGAAAACATCTATTCATTTCTTCTCCTACCCCTTCATTGTCCTGTTCCTTTGTGACCGGTGTCCTTTGCAACACTCCAGCTCTTCGGCTGTAGCCAAATTCACCGTGGAATCTCGTCATACCATTCTTTGGCTGTCACGTTATAAAATCAACCATCGCGTCCTCGAGCAGACACCCTTTGCAAAAATTTCTTTCGCGTTCATTGGAACTTTGCATGTGCCATTGCAAAACCTGCATACAGGCGGAAGTAACATTGTAATTCCCTACAATATATCAATTCTGAGCAGTTTTTCCACGAGTTCCCAAAACAAAACATTTGATATTGCTTATGTGCATCGTTAATCTGCCGATTTAATCTTTGTCCAAGAGCCGATTATTCATACTCCCTTAAACAAAACAAAAAACCCACCGTTTTCGTTGAATTTTGTGCCGTCTAACACTTCAAGAAAACCTTACTTCCCCGAGTTATCGTTTCAATGCGCTCTCGTCCTTAATAACATCCAATTTTGTGCTCGGTGCTTCTGAATATAGATTTAAGCCTCATTCGCAGTAGCAAACTTCAAGCCGAAACCGATTTAAGCTTGGGTAGTGCTCTTCAACTTATAAGCTGCATGCAACTTCGAAGTTCGCGTCGAAGCACTTGAAACAAACATGTGCCACGATGAGCAATCCGAATTGCAAAGTAACTTTGCCGCCAAGCGCTGCTACTGAACACATTCCGCTTTTCTCTACCTTGAAAAAAAAACGTGTTCGTTCACACTTGTATGACGTAAACGTTGTCAGCCGTTTTGTCTCAAATTTAGAAACGTTTCCAGGTTCTGAAGTTTACAAACAGCTTTCGACGTATCTCCAAAACCCAGAGGTTCTGCAGTCAGCATTTGAAGGATTTTGTATTGCTAATTGTTCAGTCAAGGGACAAAATTTTCTACTCATTACTTCTCGCTTTGCCCTTACAATGCACTTACATTCGCTAGTTTTATGAAAAATTATTATACCTTAAATGGGTCTTACTCTTTTGAGTTACCAACTCGTATTTTTCCATAAGCCATTTTTCTTTTCCAACGCATTAAGTAGTTCTTCCTCGTCTGTCATTAAATTCCTAGTCAGCATTTCGCAAATAAACCACAACACCTTAGCCCCTCCTATCATACCCTTCCATTTATAGGTCAACAAACCTTTTCGCTGTTAACGTAATTATCCCTTGCACGCCTCGTCTAATCTCATTACGAAAATATTACATATTAGTAATTTATATATTTCTCTCGCCTTCGTCCTGATTTTAAACGCTTTTGTCCAACGGCCCACAAAGTTCCTAAACCCATATTAGTTTTTCCCTGTTGGATCCTTAAGCGACTTTTGCACGCTTATTTTATTCAGACCTCGTAATTGTTAATAAATGCCAACAGATGGAAAAATTGAAAATTTGTTTTTCTTGTGTTTTTGTTAATGCAATCGGCCACGTGATGGGAGTATTATCGTGGAGCTTAAGGCCGTTGTTGAGATGGGCACTTTACATCAGGGGCAGATTGCAACAGCTCATTTGTCCTCTTTGGTTCTGCAAAATAGCGCGCCCGCTACTGCGAGCAGTGAAATCAATGTCACGTTACATCCGACAGAATGTCGTCAGACTTCTATTTGCTACTTCCATGTTCTTAACGTATGAACAGAAATTTCCGTGATTTTTTTCAGTTCTGAATACCTTGTCAATGTTTCGTAGACCATAACGATGTCTACTGTAAAGTAACGCAGTTCTTTATTTTAAGTTTACATTCTGAACATAATACGGAGGAAATTTGTCAATTTAGGGAACTCATATTTCGTCTCTGAATGTTCTATGTGACAGTGCACCTCGAGAAAAACTATAATGAGGAAGTAAGCGTTGAGTGTTGCGCCGTGCCCAAGCATCGGGGCAGTTTGCAACAGTCACGGCTTGCGTCTTCTAACGTTTTGGATCGTACTGTAACACAATATCTCATGAATTTTTATTATCTGAGGTTCCCTTGGCGGTGAGCACGAAGATGGCTGTCGTCTGGGTTGTAGCGCCGTGATAATCGCCCTGATGATGGAAGCAACAAGGACCTCTAAAAAGTTGGTAAACTTCAAACATACTACACGGCGCTGTAGCTCAGAAGACAGCCATCTTCTCCTGTTTTTGTTAAATTCGCCTCAAGCTACACGCGATTAATGTGCATTAGCGGTTTTAGTATAACCCCCTAATAATACTACGTACGAGAAAAGTAAAGAAATTAAATTTGTTTCAATGTTCCGCGGTCTCCCCCTTGGCTTTAAAATCTTCTCTCTCTGTGTGTGTGTTTTAAGACGGCTTCGGCGTGAGCTAAAATTGTCCTCAGTCTTTTACTTTCACTCGTGTGTCAATCAAGCGAGAATTTCATCCAGAGCACTAAATTCTCTTTTCTTCTCTCTATTAACAGTTAATTTACCGCCTTCTTTGCACCTGTTTCTAGTGACTTCAAATAGTATTTACATCCACAGTTTAAGATGAAGTCTCAGGTTTCCGAACGTGAGGATTCGCGTTTTCTTTCCAGCGCGCTGGAATTATTTAATTATCATAACCTTTCCTCTTAGCATCTGTTCTAACTTTCCTGAGAAATGCTTGTATTTGTCATGACACACGACATTACGTGCAAATTCTCAGAACAGAACGCATTGAAAAACGAGTTTCTTACTGTAAACATCAGTCAAGGATTTTGGGTATTATCTGCTCATATATAACTGATGCTCCTGCTTCTCCCACTTGCGTTTACTGAAAATGTGGGGTGATTGGGGGTGGGAAACAACGTGGAATAATGATGTAGTTGATTCTGTTTGTAGCTACAAACACAGTCTCTTGAAATTTCAAACGAGAAGCAGAACGCATGTTTTATCCAATGTCTCGGCATCCCGTGGTTTTATCTGGTCTTGCGGCCAGAAATTTTGACTCTAAGCTGAAGAATGTACTTGACATTTTCCTTAGTCTGTTACTTTAAAAAATTAAAATAATTTTAAGACGCGAGGCTTTTCGTAAGCCGACATACCCAGACTGTAAACTTCAGTCTTAAAGAATCCTGTACGTATATACCATTAACCACTCATACACGTGTGTGTATGTGTGAATATGTACGCACGTGTTTTAACGTTCTTTTGGGATTCAATTAATGTGTATCTTGCATGTTTTGTGCTCCTTTCTGGATTTCAGAGTTGCGTCTCCCATTTGTACAGATCAGTTGAATCTGATTGTAGGCGACAGTGAAGTTCTTACTGCAGTCTCCTAAGTTGTTACCGATTTTTCGGAGGAATTACACTTCTGCCCTGAATACATAAGTGGTACGTTCCTCGTAAAAATTCGTAATAATTTGCTAAAGTACACGTCGTCACATGGCAGAAGACCACAACTAGACAGCTTTACCTGAATCTCAAAATTTCTTTTTGTTTTGAAGTTAATTTATATCGATTAGATTTTGTTGGCCCAGGACAGGGACCAGTTGAGGGCTTTGGTTAATTCGGTGATGAACCTTCTGGTTTCCTAAGCCATCTAGTTAGTTAGTTAATTTGTGTATATTCGACTCTCTTGATGGCGTTAGGCCATTAGGCTGTACATCTAATATCAGAACAAAGTTTTCATCTTTTATACGTTTTAGTATTCCCACAAGGAAATGAAGTTATATTTAAGATTAGCTTAAACCGGTTCGAAACAGTTGACTTTTGTTGTTATAAATCACTACCAAGTGGATTTTAATTCTGTACTTCATTCGCCAGTGAAGACGCCATCATGTGTCTGTGGATGGTGTTGACAGAATTATCGACCATGATGATTGGCTATTGCGATAGGTTTACGAGAGGTGATGACCAGAGGCTCAATGTGAACGGTTTTTGGGGTAGGTGGGTGGCTTGGACACGAACTGGATACAAAATGAATCTCGCAAATTTGCAGTTCACTTTTTCTCACTCGATTCTCAACATTACTTCAGATGAGCTTTCCTACCGTCCAAGGTAGTGACATTTGAAATTGTCAATAAGAGACTTTTGTTCCCAGCCATAAAAACGGAATGAATAATTTAATAAGAATTCGTGGGATCTTCAAAGAAGTGATCATTAAGCTTCGTACTCGATAGTACATTATTGTGATCGGGGCCCTGTCGTTCATTAAATGTGCAGTGGCCGTGTTTTAATGTAACGAATTTTTAATTAAGAAAAGAAAGTCTGCAAAGTACAAAGACCTTTCAAAGTAGTCCTTTACAAGCACAGAACATTTCTTTAATCGTATGCCTGATATCATAAAGACTTTCGCATATTTTTAACTTGTTAATAAATGAAGTTTTGATTCGTAAATACAAATTGTTTAATTCAAACTTCTTTAAAGATCAGATTGAATCGGAATGAATGAATTTAGTTTCGCAATTCCTCCATGAGTTTTAATCTCATGCTAGTTTATTTCATTTGTAGTTCATGTAACGAAGACTTTTCAGTTCTTACGTTATTTAGTGATGTTCAATGACGAATTGTCGAGGATTTTGAAATAAGCGTTGGGTTAAGTTAATGTTCCTGAAGAAGAACGCCCTGGAACCTCTGTCAGAAAATGGCTTTTGGGAAGATATTTTAATCTTGTAACCCCCCACCCTCCACCCCTCACCAGCCACCCATAAGAAAGAGTGCTGAAACTCTTAACCACGACACACGGAGTTGCCAACCGCATGTTTAAAATTCAGTTTCGGCAATTTGGTGAAAATTAAATTTGTCAAGATTCACATATCTTATATTCGTAATTTAAATGCGTTTCCATAAGGGCGAGCAGTAACAAATGTAATTAAGTTCTTACAGAGCTGACGGCAAACGGCAAACTTGACTGTACATATCATACAGACTGTCTACTTTTGTCTAGTCACTTAAAAGAAGTTGTGATTTTCGAGTCTTTCACGGCAGACGAAACACAACATTGCCAGGGTTAAATTTTTAACGAGTCGTGAATTAGCGTCTTTTGAACCATGAACTCCTTTCAGATCGTCGCCCCACGAGTGTCCTTAAATCAGACGTTTATCCGCGTGTCTGATTTATTAGAACTGGCGTAATGAGTGTCCTAATTCCTGGTTCGAACTCACACGAATTCCACTCGATCCACGTTCTACAGCAAGGCGAAGTAATTAAATTTTACCTCTTTATACCTCGACTTTGACGCCAAGCGTCGTGTTAAAATGCGTCTGTGCCTTGCCACTGCATGCCAGCCTGAGTTTCCTTACGATCCCAAGAATTGCATTCGGGAAATAAACTTTCTTGAATTCAAAGGCGGACCATCCGAGCAACAGATAACGAAGATGATGAAACAGATGTCGGAGAATGCCAAAGAGTCGGTCGGCACTTACGTAACATTTAAAAATTGTCATCTGTGCAATGGTTTGTAGTAGTGCTGATTTTACTGCGAACATAAAGTATAATGGAACGGATCTTAATACTGAATGATAAGATTATGATTTATTTGGCTACTGATGGATTACAGAAATGTAAGTAGCATCTTAATATCTGCTTAGGATACCAAAAGTAGATCCTGGTGCATTATCATTGCTACAGGTGTAAATTTATACAGAAATAAGAGAACGATTATGCAGTAATTTAATTGAATAGAGCCCTTTCGATAAGCTGAAAGTCGCTCACCTGGTGAGGAAATTTCTCCCGTTCATGGAACCATAAAGCCCTCCACTGCAGACTCGGAGGGCCCAATGACCGCTCTTTCATTCTTGTGTCCACTTTCCAAAAAAAAAAGTGACTTTCTAGTTCCTCTGTCTTGCCTGTTGTTCTATTTTCTCGCTCATCGTTTGATTTCCTTGTAATCAGTGATCAATTTGTCGTTTATTCCAGTCAGTTTCTCAAATTTTGAACTCGGGACCTTAGTTCGCATCTTCATTTCGGCAGATTCCTGGACGTGTGACTGCAGTTCATGTTTTGTAACTTTTCGCTCATTTTCCTCATTTCGCTTGCGCATTCGGATTTGTTAATCTTCCTCTTGGTGGGCCCGGATTTTCCTCCGCCCCTCCAAATCTCTAGCATCTTAATTAGCAGGTCCTCTAGGCACGACATGCGCCGACAGCCACTACCAGAGTCATGTGTGCGCTTAACGTAACTCGAATTCAACATAATCATCTGTCGTCTACGCCATTTTGTGTCTAGTTCGTACAAAATGGCTACCGAACACACACATGTAAAGTCTTGCGATACTGCGTACACTTTTAACTTATAACACTTTTACGCTCTGAGAATGTCAGCTCCAGAAGCATTTGAGTTTATTTTCTGAACACGAATTAAAATCCCTAATTGACAGTGCTTATTCGTGGACACGTATAACCCAGTCACAAACGCTCAGAATAAAGGACATTAACTGTCTGGGCTAAATGTTAATTATTTTGAATGACAGTTACCGAAAATTCTACGTGCCATAATTGAAAATGGAATGTCTCGATGCAATTAAGTTTTTATTTAATTCAATATTTCGGTCTGAAAGTGGCAGTATAGCCCATGTTCGAAATCTCTTTCTCTCTCTCTGTCTCTAGCCGCAAATTTGATCGGAGCTTGAAGCCGCGATCAGACATTTGGACGAGCACGCTTTTCGTCACCGCATACGTCACAGTTCGTACCTCCTACCGCTCATGTCTGTGATCTTGCTCCATGTCTCTGCCTCCAATATCAATATCTAATTTCCGTATGAAAGTTCCCTTTCAATTTGTTTGCAGGTGAAAGCTACAGTGCTGACGTCACTGCTCCGTTAATTATAACGTGGGTCCTTCTGGAGTAACCCACATTTCATCGACACGCCGTCGATTGGCTACATTCGGTTTATGGGACAGGCATTTTTGCGGCACGCTGCCCTGATTTCAAATGACACTTAGGGTAATGGTTGTGTTCATTCTGTAGCTGAACTGTTGTTATTAACCGTACGAATATTTTGTTGTGTGGACTTTTTCTGCTTCGTAATTTAAAATATTAATGACGACAATCGAGACTTAAGTAAGACACGAAGCGCTGTTTTATTTAAGTACTGAATACAGTCAAGTCCCCAAAGCTCCAAGTTTATCAAATGTAGGCCTACTTAAGGCAATGAACATCGTCCAACATAAAACTTTAATTCTCCCATTTTCTCCTAAATCGTCCAAGGGGTTTCTTCCGTTAGCTTCCCAGACTGTAACTAAGTCTCAGTGAGATTATTAACAAAGTATTTAAAAAAAATAAAATAGAAACTTGTTAGGTGAAGCTAATTATTATTGGACCCTGACTAGAGTTTTACAGTTCGCGTAGATAATCTCAAACGTTCAGAAGACACTTTTTGATTTATATATTTGAGTCACAAAGAGGTCCTATAAAACTTGGGTGTGTGTTTATAAAACATCACCACATCAGGTCCCATTTCCTTCACCGCGCTAGGCGTGCATGGCCGTATCGATATGTTCCATAACGGAATCTGCTCTGTGATCGACGCATTTCTATGGGCCCGTATTATCAACTTCGGCTCGTGTCTCTCACACCTCAGAAGTTTATACTATTTAAGGAAGAGAATAAATATGGAACAGTACGACAAGGTGATCTCCAGGCTTAATGAAAAGCTGTCAGTCTGTTCAGGATATGATAATATCCTACGTCTATGTTACTTTATGAGATAAAGGTTTGGAGCTGAACGGCTTATCCAGTGGGATAAAATAAATGTGGAATCTATCAAATTTTCACCTACATCAAGCGGTCATTTACGAGGATTCATCTGGCGTAAGTTCTTGTCACATCCTTTTTTCCTAGATTGTCCAGCCTCCTTAATCCAGGGAATAGTTTGTAATAATCTTATGCCTTAAGTGATTTTTGCGGGACTAACCCATTTGAAGTCAAAATTGACAGTGAAAATTAGTGACATGATATTTGCGAAGGTGTGACGTCACCATCCTTTCAGCGTCCTGACCACAGTAGGCGTAGGTCTAATTGTATTTTAGCAGTAAAAGAGATTCCCTCTGCTTCTACCTGTTGGGTTAGATGTTGTGATTATGTTCGGTTGGGTTAAAAAATTTCAGAATTCTGAAAAATTAAGCAGATTTAGGAAATTAGCGGAGTTTATCAAACTAAAAAAAAAAAACTTTTGAATTATACAATTTTCAAAATTTAGAAAAATTAAAAACATTTCAAAATAGGTAGATGTCTCTAAGAATTGCAATTTTTCAAAAATGTTCAAAAATAAAATCGAAAATTTTAAAAAAGTAAAAAGTCTTGAAAAATTACTGACATTTTTTGTAGGAGACTAGATTTAGAATGAATCGGCTTAGCTGGACTCTTCAGTTGAGGTAAGGTCATATTTTTTCGCCGTTGAATGTCTAATTTATTTCCGAACTGCTTGTGCCTCTCTCTGCTGCGTTTCTCCCACGAAAGACGAGGTAATACCACCGTCCGGCCCCCAAGGCTTCACTCAGACCACTCCAGCTTCTTCTCGAGTTAATTGGAGAAGTTTCACAAAACGCCCCACCAAGGTCGCCCTGCGTTCTTCAAAATCTTAAAAACAGTTTGCGGCCCTCACACACTGCTCTTCCGGAAATCCTGAAAATAATCCTGGGTTTGCAGTAGGCAAGGGTCAATGAGGCTTGTCCCTTCCTCACTGCCCTTCAGCTGTCTTATTAACTTTTTTTTCCGCCCTGGGAAAATAGCTCGATCGTGGTTCGTCCCGGTTACATCGTTTTGGTTCCTGCGTTGGCTACTAAGTTTACAAATTTTATTTTTAATTACAATTAATTAATAACCATTTGTAGGAAAGTTGAACGTAATTTAGAATGTTAAATTGTTAAATCTGTGCTATGATTAATTTATAAAAAATTACTTTTCTCATACTTTTTTACACAAACACATAATGCTTAATTCTGGTCACTATTTTGTTTAATTAATGTACTCGGATCTTTTTAATTTATTTCGTCGATTGGCAGAGAAATGGGGCTTTAAAGCGCATCGGTCCTAGATTTGTATCCAAGAACTTAACCGTCCGTGCACAAACGTTCAGAATCTTCGCCTCCTTTATCGATATATAACCTCTGCATTTAATACAGTGCACAAAGAATGTTTACTTCACATTGATCTCGATTTCCAAATCCCCTTCCCGTGAAGTGATAAATGTATAGACACAAAGCCCCATATCACTTCTTACGAAAATTTAATTGGTAATTGTGCCTTTGTGTTCTTTGCTTGCGAGTTGAGGTCGTGGTCATTTGATATCATTACTCATAGGCTAGTCGCCGTTTCTCTGAAGCTGCTCCTCTCCCTCTCCTTCAGATTATTAATCTCGGCAAGTCCGTCCTTCAACCCCAGCTCGCAACCTCGCCGCCCGATGCCACCCATTCATACAGATCATTACACTCATTGCCTAAAGTACAGAGCGGGGTGGAGGCTAGTTGTAAAATTAATTATCTCCCGTAATTAGTCGTTGCAAAGTTTGGTGGGGGCTATTATTCCCTACTGATCGACCATCCAGTGGTTGATTAGAATTGATGAGCAGTATTTGCCATTCATAATATGGCGGTGGGGGCAGTGTTGTGTGAGGGAGACTTTCACACACGAATCAGTTTTAGGAAGCTTGGGGGTGGGGGGAGGGTGCAGTGCACCCGCGCTAGATTACCCACATAACGATCCTCACGACTAGCTACCCACCCCCGTTACTGCCCAGGGTCGTTTGCAGTAATCGGTTTAACGAATCTTTTGTTTATTTTATGTGCTGACTTCGACCAACTTTAATGATTCCTTCTCCCTGGTGCTAGGAGCCCGTTTAGCAAGTCTTGAATAATCCTCTCAGATTTTTCAGATTCTGATTCGTTCTTTGTGATGGATTGTTTGAACGTACTCTTCTCTATAAGTAACATCTGAAGCGAGTTCTAAATCGCTAAAATATTTGGCTCCATAACCGACAGCATTCTTTCAAGCAGAAACACGTAGGTCGAGCCCGCAATGTGATTTGTTAGTGAAGTTCGCATTTCGTGACTTAGTTTTCCTGAGTTGACTTCCCTGTAAATGTAGTTGGCATTGTACTTTAGATCCACAGTTTTGATCTTATTTCTGGTAAGATACTTTTCCGGTTGTGTCGGGCCACAAAATTCTGATAATTAAACTCCGTTCCTATCAAAAGGTTCGCATAAAGCCTGCTCCAGCTGCATTTTTAATTTCACGCGAAAATAATTACAGCATCAAAGTGTCTGTTTACTTCTCGCCAAACATATCTGGAAGGATTTGTTTGTGAAAATAATTACTGTAATTGGTTTAATTTAAATTGTGAAATCTGTTTTAATGATACTGATAGACAGAAATTAACATTTGCAGAAGCTGGCATTTGCTTTTGTCGATTACTTTATTCCGTATTGTGACGCCTCGTGCTCTCGTAGGCGGTTACCATAGTTTCGGAGAAATTATCGCCAGAATCTTCAGGGTAGAAGACTAAACGGCGTTACAAACCAGAAAGCAGTCGACATCTACACCACCCTCTTGAACGTCAAATCTCGTATCTCTTTCTTTCACACGAAACAAGTTTTAAACGATTTCCGTCTATTTAACCACAACTATTTTTGTTTGGCCGATAGTCTTTCAGTTGACAGCTGCTAGAGTCCTTCGTAACAGCCGCTGGCTTTTATTCACCGGAATTTTAAATTCATTTGCGTATAATTTATTTAACTACGCTTTGTATACCTCAAATTTCACATATTGTCGAAAAAGATGATGATAGAAAATAATTAATTGGACGGGATGTGGAAGGGAGCGGCCCTTTCCAAATTGTGGCTCGTATCCCACCGCTAGCCTGGAGAGGCTGAGAAAAATCATGAAAGAATTGTGTCGGGTCTCCGGGCGGATTATGTGAACCAGCGACCTCCAGAATATAAAGCAGGAGAGCTGACCGCTCAAACACGGCGTTGGGTCGAATATTTTCACGGCTTATTTGCAACGTTCGTGGGATGTGTCTATTAGCAACTTTTAAAGCCCGAAGCAGAACTACACATGAATGCATTTTGTAGCTGCAGTGCGAAAGATAACATCGGGGCTTATGTTGACGAAGTGGCGTGCGTGTGTTCACGTCTCTCTTCCGGGTGTTCTGGGTGGGTCGAGGGGGGGGGGGTCGTTGTGTGGGATTTTCACTCTAGGGGAACTGGGACGCATATGATCATAGTTGAGGTCACGTTTAAAAAAATCGGATAAAAGAATGCTGCTTTAAGTACCAATGTGAGAACCATGGACACAAATTTGGCTTGCCTGTAATTAAAAATAGACTGGCCTCTGTCATTACGAAAACATTGCTCTTGGCTGTAGGAAATTCGCAAAATCGCTTTTACTCAGGCAATCAGCAACACGCATCACAAATATGCAAAGCTCAATTTGAAGGAAGTTCAAAATAATGCCGCTTTATTTTTCCAGATGAAGAAGAAGAAGAAGAAGAAGATAAACAACATATTTTACATGCATTTAATTTTTTATGTTCACAGTATTTCTACTCCCCAAATACTATTTTTCCCCTTTAAGTCACTATTAATCTATTAAATATCATTAAGCATGAAAATTGTGACTCAAATAAAATTCTAATTACAATCATCAAAGATAATACCGCTGTGCTAAACTCTGCTTATACTTCATTCACAAGAAATGATCATATCACCCGGGACGCTGATAGTTCTTCCCCCCAAAATGTAGTTCTAGCTGGATAGACTAAATTAACCATGCATTTGTAGCTGAAGGTATAAATAAACAAGGCACTAAACTTTGGTTTCCACTATTTATCTTGCATTGCTAACAAGTTCTTTGTTCTGTAGGTTAAATATACGATGGAATTAAAAATAAAGCCTGCGTTAAATGAATGTTTCAACCCAGATTCACGAGACAATGCGGCAGGAAGAGGGACTCTTTTTCACCGCAATTGTAAAAGAAGGCCTCCAGCAACATGAGAGCCATTCCACAGAGATTTCTCTGGGTCACAGATGTAAGAAAATCTGAATGTGTCCATGATACTACATTGCTCAAAATTTACCTTAATTTCCCCACAGCTTAATATTTTGTGCAATGTTAAAGCGAGGAATTTTCCACGAGGCTTTGTGTAAGAAATGAAGGCCCATGTCAAACTTTATTCTTATCCGAGCACTTTAAAATGTCAAATATGTATCGTTGCCCCCCCCCCCCCCAAGGGTTACTACAAGTGTATAACCGCGTAAGGTGATGCTCATTTACAGTCGATTCTTCCATTATCTGTGAGTTATTCAAAGGAGAATGTTAGAATGACTATGAATAATGAATTACGAAGGATAAGAAAGGAAACGTGGCTTGTAATAGAGTGCAATTCCAGAATTATCACAAAGCATCGTTTGGTTGATAACTTTGCAGCACATGCCTCGGTCTGGCTTCGACTTTGGAATACACGCCAAAGCAAATACGAGACGGAAGAAATTTTAAAACGTGCAACATGCACAGGAAAACTTCCTGGCAGTTAATTATTATGAACTGTGAACTCATTTGCATACCACGACGATTATAAATAACTACCGTTTCGCTCGCCACATGCTTGTATTCCAGTCTGTCTCTGCCTGCAAAGAGTCTTGTAGTCGAGAACACAAATTGTACCAACTTTTACCATTGAACGTGATCGCAGGAAACTTCCACCCTGATCACCTGCTTCTCTAACATCCATATTACTCCTTTTGAGTCCTGGCGCTGTTTAGACTGGCCGGTAGATGGCCAGCGATTCGGAAGAGGGCACCCTAGATGACATCATCGGCGAAAACATTTAATCTCGCACCCACCTTTCTCTTTCTTCACGTTTGAAGTGACATTTTCTGAGAGATTTTTCTCAGATTAAGCAACAAAGCGAGAAGGTAAATCTTTCTCACATCCTAAAACAAGGCCTCTGTTGTGTTTGTCTATTCAAAAAAATATTTTAGGCATTTTTATCCTTAATTTTTAGAGAGCCAGTAAGTTTATATATGGTCTTACAAATTGCATGCGGCTACCTAAATAATTTTTTCCTAAAAAAAATTGTAAGAAGTTGTAAAAACCAGAAGAAAAGGTGGTGCGTTTTGTAAAGACTCTGACCGAATTGCAATTTGAAGGGTAACAGTCGTGATACTTAAGTTGGCGTGGCGTCATTAAATGAACATGTTTTGCTTACGCCGAGAAAACTTTCAATTGGCCATTCACAGGTCACAGTCAGAGAGGGGTAACAGTAAAACTGTCACACAAAACGTAAAATAAATTTATGATAGATCAGGTGATGTGCTCTAACTTATTCTCTTGAGAGATTTAATATCACGATTGAGAGCGGAAAGCGACTCTGTTTCATTCAAATGGGAAACACAGGTCAGAGATAGCGTCGAGCAGATTAGTGGCTAACTTTGAAGCTGCTGTGACGTGGATTACACGTAATTCCATTCAGTTTTCACCAAGTGGTAATCCCGTTTCAGCTTTTAGCCTAATATCCAGGGGTTTATCAGAACTGAATGTACAGTCGTTTCATATCCAAAGTCATACTTATAAGTGCAGTTATATATATTCCTAAGCGTGGTGTTCTCGTAAGAACACACGACGCCTGTTCTTCGTACATTTTTTAATCTGTTTAGTGACGATGACAGCCACTAAAAATAAAATTAATAAATATACAATTTAGTGATTTTTTGCTGTGAAAATTCTTTGCTAGTGCCGGATATATTTACTTGCCACCAATATGACCGCAAAGCGTCGTATCGTCTCCATTTTCGAAATTGTTCAGATGCTTCCGATTTTCATTTACGCTTGTGATTTGTAGCCTTACAAATTTTCCGCACGACTGGCTCCAGTAGTTATTTGGTCATTGCCATCAAATGGACAGTGGACCACTTGTGATTTGTAGATAATATTTTGGAAACGTCTCTCAGAGAATTCGCCGCACACGGACATTATTATTATATTTAGTGTTCTGTCTAAGGACAGGTCCATATGAACAGGATCCTTCCATCCTTTTCTCGGACTGGGACCTGTTCATATACGTTCTTGGCAGATGATCCAGAAGTGGTTTGCCATTGCCTTCTTCTGTGTGTGAATGGAGTAATTGTTGGGATGCCACGGAGGAAAACTCCGTGTTGCCTAGACCACGGCCTTGCCCAACACAAGTTATAAATTCGGGCCCCGCCGGGAATCGAACCCGAGACCACAGGATTACAAGGCCAGCGTTCTAACCGCTAGACAAAAAAAATTTCAGTGTCGCCTATATAAACCATTAGATTATTCCATTATTCGCTGTTGCATTCTTAAGAGTTTCGACAGTCAGACAATTGATAAAACCCTTAAAAATCGTGCAGGTGGAAGCTGAGTTTATGTTTTGTGGAAGAATACCAAACGTAGTTTACAGTATAAATTTATTTATGTATTTAATTCTACACGAAATAAGCAAGAAAACAAAGTTTCAGCTGTAGATATTCGTTCGACCACAAATAAAATAGCCTCAGTACATATTTTTCATCGCTATTATTAATGTCTTTGGGGAGGGCGCGGAAAAACATTAATAATTTCGTGGACAGAAATCAAAACTGTTTTCCCTTACTTAAAAGCGTGGGCGGAATTCTCATGAAACCGGAAAAGAGCTGTTTTTCGCATAACCTGAAGTTTGTTGTAAAGACTTTGAGGCGAGGTTATTGTTAGTCTTATCAAATTTAATTTATAATACAACAGTAATTTTCGCATTTTTTCTGAATTTCGTGTTGTTCAGGCAACTTAGTAATGTAAGGCAGTTGTAGAAAAGCGATGGAAATACGTGGAGGAGAGAGAATGCGTAACGCTGGCTGATGTTCGTATCTGAAGGAAAACCTTGTTCATACCGGCGAGTGACTGCCTCAACGCCGACCATTATAAGTGTGTTAATTGTTTTTTTGTTTCATTTTGCAGGTAAGTTGGCGCAGCTTTGCGACTCTTCGTCGAAGCATTTCTACCAACTGTTGAAAATCGCGGTTCCCGAACACGAGCTATTGGAGGTGGCGGCCCTGGTTCTTCGAGAAATGTTGAGTCAGGTGTGCAGTGTACTCGGTGGCCGCGCGGTCTGGGGCGTAGGTCGTGTACTTCCGAAGACGGATCGCGGGTTTGAATCCCGCTCAGTGAGCTCTGTGTTGTGTTTTCCTATGCAGGCAGAGGCTTTGCCGCGGTCAGTCATTCGCTTGTCTAAGGGGTCGTGCCAAATGTCAAAATATCTTACGAAACCTGTCGTATGCACGGCAGTTAAAGTCCTTCAAAAATCATAATCCGCACCGGAATGACGAACATCCACCTGCGCCATTTGAACCTGACTAGCTGCTGACGTAAATTGTGCGACTTACGTACATGGTAAATGTCGTTTACTTTAGCGTTGCAGTGGATCCCAGACGGTGTGAGAACGTAAGTGAATCCGTCTTCTTGCCTTATGATTTATTCATTAATTCATATCTGTTTGCCTTGTTGCTCGCAAGAAATCGCAGATTACTGCAACCCAATTAATGTAATCGTTTCGCGATCATTATCACATAAATGCTTAAGCAACATTTTCAATGCTTCTTTTTCTTGAACGAACTTCGGTCGGGGATTTCAATGGCAATCGGATCACTGGAACGTAGGGAGAATATTGCGGGCACCCCCGATCCACCCTAAAACCCGTGAAATGCGTTCTCAAAGTTTACCATTTCCTCTAACCGCGGAAAAGTTGGTTTACCATGTGCCGGGTCCAGGAGCCCAGCGGACAAGGTCGTTCACTTTCAGTGGATGGTCCCGTGTTCGTCGCCCACTGAGCTTGATTTCACTTTGCACCAAGAAAACAACCACTACTTAAATTTATTCTTTATGTGATACTTTCAAATATACATCGGCTGTCGGGCCTCGCCACTTGTCAAGCCAACTGAAAGGAAAAAAGGTCAAAGCCTTATTTGAGACTGCAAGGGTCATTGGGCGAAAGGGCTGGACCCATTTTCGTTCAACTCCCCGACCCACGGCTGGTGACCTCTTGTTAGAACAACTTTAATTTCCAACTTCACGAATCATTTATTTTCAGTGTCCGTTTTAATTATCTATAACCCGCGCTACCCAAATAAGAGCTCCAAAACCACGGACTTTCCACCACGAATCGCGGAGCTCAGGCGATTTGAACGTTTTGCGGGACTTCTCGCTTCAACCGGGGAATTTTCTTTGAAATTGCATAGGGAAATTCTGCTCTATGCTTTCGTGGGCCCAATTCCAAGGTGACTATTTAGAGAGGGAGGGGGTTGCTGTTTCGATATTTGATCGTACGTTTATTTGATTGCTTATAACTTATTAAGATTTTATAAAACAATTAAAATCTGTTCGTTTAATCGTTCTGCTTTTGTGTATTGCGTCATTTTTCTGTTCTTTGATTATCAGTCGTCGCGGTCTGTAACGTTTTCAAGAACCCTGAACCACAACAGATCTTAAATTTAAACCTGAATTTCGTCTAAGGAAGAAAAATGTTAGTTCACTGCTAAGTACATTGAAATAGTTGCGTTAACTTTTGTCATGAAACGAATGTAAGACCGCACAAGACAAAATGGAATTTGTGTACATTTAGAAATGAATGTGGGCTGATCTTAAGGAAGGAAGGATGGTCGTTCAAACTATCACTCTGAAATAAGTTTTATTGTGAAGTATTCTGCAGTTAAGTCAGCCGTAGCCAGTACACAAGAATCTTTCAAGGCTGTGTTGGGGGTGTCGGAGTGATTGATTCTTGACATGCAGAGTGGCCCACGAAGGGGCTAAGCGATCCACGCACTGCGATGTTGAACCGCGGCCATCTTTGTGTTCTTCTGGTGGCGAGAAACTTTTCGGAGTTCGCCTTCCTTTTTCTTACGAAGTAAAGCTCCAATGTGCCTGTATGTTTGTGATAAAGCCAAGTCAATTTCAGAAATTCAACCCCCCCCCCCCCCCCTGTGAAACGATCTTCCCCGCATCAAACTCAAATCCTTCTGTTTCCAAGCTTTGGGACCTTGGAATTATATGCCCGTTCTCCACAAAACGATTTATTTCTCGGCTGTGATTTCTCGCCGGAGCGTTTTACCCGCGCGGCGACATTTTTATTTCCCTTTTGTGGTGGTCGTTTCTCAGTCTAAACAATACTTTGTGCGAGTTCTGTTCCTTTCTTCCTCATTTCACTGCAGTATCCTTTCTCATCCGTACCCCGAGTATGTCTCCCTCATTCGTCTAAGCCTCCGTCAATATCTGACCATCCTCCCCCTTTATTTCGTCTGCTTTCCTCAAGTCTTCTTTCTGTTTTGAGGTTTCTTGAATTTCCGAAATGTTCCACGTGCCTCTACTCCTCATTTCCCTTGACAAGGGGAAGAACGAGATAGACAGAAAATAAAGAATATTCCGCGGGAGGCAATAAAACATACAAGCAATATTGTCAAATCGGGTTTGCGTCTTACTTTGTTGGAAGCCATTGAAACCCCGTACGACCCTGGATGACGCGGATGGAAAAGCATTTTGTGACTGAAGGCGCCCATAAGACTGCAGGACCGTTTCAATTTCTTGAGGACAATCTCTTAAAATGATGTACCGCTGCATTTGTATTTCCAGGTTTCCGCCCGCCGGCATCAAACTTGCAGAAGTTTTGATAGAGCAGAATACGAAATATGACAACTTCGTACTTTCTGTGAATAAAAACGAACTGACCCCGTAAGACAACACGAAAATTCTTCGTTATTTTTCGCTTTTCCCTTTCCATTTAATAATCGGGCGATTTGTTAACAAAATGTTCATTAAGCGATTTTACGAATAAATTAAATACAGAGCACAGAATTTGATTCAGTTCGTAAGAGAGGTAGGAATTTCAGGACTGAGTACATAACGTATAAGAATCTATTGATAATAAATCATATTAGAAGAACGTGGTTCTCCTGTAGTAATTCGGTTTTGAAAGAAGTAAGAACGTTACTTTTAAAAACAAACCAAATAAAAAAATATTTATTAAGGGCGTGGTTATAGCTCCGAACGATTTAAGTCACCTCGTCGCCACTAAAGTGCTGTTAATGTTTATTGCAGGCACAAGGCTGTGCTCGCTTGTCTTCTAAAAATTTCTGATCTTGCATGTCGTAATCGACGTTTCGCAGTATCGTATTTATCTGCTCATGTTTATCCTCTGCTGTTCATTTTGTTTCATTCTTTGAATCTCTCTGTACCTTTCCTTTCTCCCTTTATGTCTCTCTTTCTGATTTCTTCTCTCTCTCCTAGTTTTTTTGTTTTATTTCCCTCATTTTTCTCTCCTGTGTCTCTTGCCTGATGTATCTCTGATTTACTGCTCCCTTAATGACAAGGAGAACCCAATATTTTGTTGCGACGTTCCCGAGATTCTGCCTCCAGATTACTGCCAAGTACCACCACGTCGCGACTGGGGCGACCTCCTGCTCTGCGTCTTGAAAATGAAGTAAATCTGCCGCGTCGCATATTACAGGCGAATCTAATATCCATCTCAAATCACATTGAACATTATGTGCCGCGGGAGATACGCATATGCGCCCCGAGCAGATGCAGGCGTTCTTGTCGGCCAGACTAATACCGCGAGGACCATCAATCATGCATTAGCATTCCTTATTGACGTTCGTCGAGACTTTCTTGTTTCTGTCGAAGTGTGCGACTGATTTAGCTTTGAAGCGCGTGGCTATAAATTAGTTTCGATACGCCGGTTGGCAACTCTGATTATAAAAGGCGACTTTTATAATAAAATCCCTGAGTGAAACGCGTATGTCGTGTAGTGAAGGGAGGATGATTCCCTTCATATCAGTTTTGTATAAGTAAAAGAAAATAAACTTGTTCTGAGAGGAAGGGAGCATTGCTAGAAATAGACTTAGCTTACTGTAAGACTGCGCGTAGAAGTCGGCCATTTTCTTACTTTCTTCTGTTGATTTTCTAATGCGTCTATCAGATTTTATCTCCAGTAAGTACTGCAAGACATTGTGTCGAGTTGTGAATAAATTTGGTTATGGAGCATCTATTTTACTGTTGTCAGTATCGAAAATATAAGTTTCCTCCGGTTCGTAAGATTTATAAAATTTGTTTACTAAATTTTGTGCGTCACTACGCTTAAGTGGCTTAGGACAGACCTGAATCTCAGATTTGTAGCAGTGAGAAGTTTGTTATCGATTACCGGTTACAAAAATGCATCTAATTCCAAAGATTATGTAACGGAAAATTTGTGTCGTATTTCTTTGGCGGTGTTCGATTCACTGATATTGAAGGCACTGTCTATGAAAAATTGGATAGGCCTGTATAAATAATATTTCGTTACGATAAAAACCACGTGGCGTGTATTTTAAAACTTATCTTTTCTGTTCCTCGACACACTGGTCGTATTCCTGCCATATTTAGCGAAACTTCATTAACATTCATGGATATTTTTATCCAGGTTTGTGTGGAGCTAATGACAGGTAAAGCGGGCGGTTTTATGTCCGGTCCCGGCGTGCAATTCGGCGGAGACAGACCTCAGAATCCTTCAAGTTATTAACATTTTATATTTGAAATTTTAACATCATTTGCAGTGTAGAGCACAAGACGTTCCTGGCTTCGAGACTTTCTCCATTCTTAAATCGGTCCTCCTTTATTACTTACAAATGTTTCACACGCCAATATGTCCCCTTTTTTCGTCGCCTCGAACTTACAAACGGCCTCCTCGTATTTATCAGGACGCTTATACAAATATATGAACAAATCGTATGTAAGGAATTTCAATTTCAGTTAGACACATTTTGGCTCTTTATAGGGAAATGTTTATCATGAATTCTTAATACTCAATTAAGGCTCGTATGCACAACAAATATGTCGCTGCAGATAATATTTAATAATCGTGTATTAAATTATGTCTGGAAAATCATTAATTCAAGAAATGCAGTCAGGATTTAATTACTGGAATAAAGCGCAGTTTAAAAGGACTCGTTCATATTTTTCCTGACTGAAGGAAGTTCGTCTTCCACTGATGACCAATCCATCGCTAATTACTCCCCCCCCCTTGCAGTTTCCATTACAAGAACTTGGGGGAGGGGGGAAGCCACAAAACATTACGATTATTAACTACTGTTGACGCAGCTGGAATGTGGTCGTTGGGAGGTTGAGGGAAATTGCAATTTTCGCTAAAAACACGCCGAGTGGAACTGAGGAAAATATCTATTTCTAGTTATTAGTTCATACAGTTATTAAGCGAATAAATATACTAACAGTTTATTGGAAGGTTAGTTCTTTGGAAAAGATTTAACTTGGAATGTCATTTGTCTAAATTCTCTCGAAACTCAGACCTCAGACGATGGTAATTACTCCTATAATTGCGATCAACACACACAACACTGACTGGGTCCATAATTTTTAGAATCGTATGTAGATGTTCTAGCTCTCTGACCACTAATAAGAGAGGAATGCAGGTTTCTTATACACTTTATACTCGTAAATTAGTTGTATGAGTGAAGGTATCATATGTTTTAATAATTAGGTAATTGTTGATGTAATATTATTTATTTATCAGACTCTTGATTACGTAATTTAAGATTAAGTGTCAATATATTTAAATAACTGACTGGGACTTATTAATCGCAGTCTTAAGTAAATGATTATTGTTCTGGTAGACAGTGATTTGTTGATCAGCTAAATGATTGTTGGCTTCTCTAAATTGCCCAGGTCACAGTTACTTAATTGACTTCCGTTTGAATAAAATTCATTCTATGATTATGTGACTTGGGAAGTGTAATTGTGCCTTAACGTAATTACATTTTCACAGCTTGTGAATCTATTTAATATGTTTTGCTGGCAGGGGCTGCTTTGTTTCCTGATTTACTTGCAACACTTTGGGCTTGCACGATAGCAGCCCTAATGAAAAGAGAACTCGCCTTTCGAAAGTCTAACTTTCCATTTTTGAAGCTCTCTGAGCAAACTCTTCTTGGACATACACAGTCCTTTTTCTTCCCACAAAGGAAGGCAAGCAAGTTTTGCGCACAAACAACACGTCACACCACTTCCTAGTGTTTTGTTTTCTTTACGTTTTAAATGTTTCGGGAATAAATCAAAAAGGCAAAAGATTCTGAAAATTTTTTCCAGAAATTTCATCTGCTCCCGACTCTTTTAAAATGTACTTTAAATTGTCAACTGGTCGTTCCTAAGTAACTGGTTCGAACATTGTCACATTTCAGAATGATGATTTTATGTGTGTATACTTGTTAAAAGCAAACATGCGTTATGATTAGTTCACACGCACCTATACCGATTATGAAAGCGATACATAAACACGGCACATTCTTTAAGGAGCTACAAGGCTGCATGACGTAAAATGTGAGAACACCGCAGTTCACATTTTTACCGACGCGTAAATCTGAGATCTCAAGCACATTTTGTGACTATCCAGAACAAATATAAAGTGGACCTTCTTCCACAAGTACGTTTAACCACCGAAATAGTTATTCACGTTTGGTTCTCAGAACGTACGAGCACATTTAGGCAAATGTACATCGGCGTAATCTGATATAATCGCTGCAGATTGAGAAAGGATTAATCCGTATTCCGTAGGAAGTTGTCTTGTTGTACGGTGCTCTAATTGCTTTCATGATATTTCAGAGATTATAACTAATTCCTCTTCCCCCGCTTCCATCTTCAATTTGTGCGAGTGAATATGCATGGGGCTGAAAAGAAAGCCTCGCTGTTGACATTAGCACTCTGCTCAAAGTCCTCCGCCTTATCTAACATCACGTTACTTAACCATTCTACTAATAAAATAGCAAGTGTGTTAACTCAGATGTTAAGGCAGATCGTCGGAGTGCGGAAAAACATGTTTCAGCCCCACCCCCCTGCGTAGTCGCATAGGCAATTATTTTCTTTAACCACACCCTCTTAAATGAGGATGTTGGTTATTTTCCGGAACAATTTTTTTTTTTAAATATTTAGCTAACCACAGACATCCCTAAAAGTCGAAAACTTAACATTTTTAGAAAAGTATGGATGTGGCGACACCGTCATTTTCCTAAGCCACTCACAACACAAAAATGGCCTCAGCAGAACTGCATACTTCCACAAATAGAGCGCAGCACCACACATCGTTTAAGGATTGCGTATAGAGCGGTAATAGTGCATTCTGCATAAATTATTCAGTCAGTTGTCGCCTCAAACAAACCAAGACCAAACCAGCGGGCGGGAAATGAGCGTGTACTTGAAGGACGGTCAGAAGATGGCAACATTCACGGAAGCTGGCGCTTTTGGTCAGTGGATGTTTCCAACACGAGTCAGGACGTGCCTGGGCGTCTTAGACAAGAAAGTCGCATTCCGTTCTCCGAACTCGCTTGCGTAAATTTAAAGATTTAAGGTGTCTTATTCTCTTTACGTGAGGGATGACGGAAAATCTGAAACAAGCGCCACTCCATAAAGACTTAACGGGTAAGGTCAGCTGTCGCTTTATTCCTAGGCAAACAGCCCCCTCTACTTTCTGAATATGGGTCTTCGTGGGCCCCACAGTCGATCATTTATCTGTCAGGGCTCTCCCGAATCATGACAACAAAATGAACTGACTTCCAAATTCTCTGTTTTATAGTGAGCTTTGATTTTTAAACCCTGGAAGCCAGGTTCGCTTTATAGTCACGTGAGGCACACGGTACGTGTGTCTGTCTCTCTCTCATTATAATAATATTGTGTTTCATTGCCTGATCCTTTGTTACTAAACTTTCTCCACGCGGTGATTTGGAATCTGAGGTCGAACATCGGTCAAAGATTACGTGACGAGACAACTGTTTAAGGAAGACGACCCAGTAAGGGCAGAAGAGAGATGAAACTTACCACTTGCTCCATAACTATTGATTCACGACTTCGATTACAGTTAATGACATTTTAAGAGCTGAAAACAGCGTACACCATACCTGGATGGAAATGACAGCTTTTCTATTTATTTTATTTATTTAGTGTTCTGTCTGACGACAGGTCCATATGAACAGGATCCTTCCATCCTTTTCTCGGACTGGGACCTGTTCATATACGTTCTTGGCAGATGATCCAGAAGTGGTTTGCCATTGCCTTCTTCTGTGTGTGAATGGAGTAATTGTTGGGATTCCACGGAGGAAAACTCCGTGTTGCCTAGACCACGGCCTTTGCCCAACACAAGTTATAAATTCGGGCACCGCCGGGAATGGAACCCGAGACCCCAGGATTACAAGGCCAGCGTTCTAACCGCTAGACCACCGTGGCGAAATGACAGCTGTTAAATCGTATTTATCTCAAGTGATGGTCAGTTAGAATATACATTCCACTCTTTGTCATTGCTGTAACTAAACATGTGAGCCCTGTTCTTGAGTCTACCTTTAAACCCAAAAGGCTATTAAAACTGCGTGATTCAGCATCGCAATCTCATAGCTGCGAGCCCACAAGTTGTTGATGTATTTAAGCTTCTGACTTGAAGAAGGTTTGAGGCTAAAAACGAGAAATAAAGCGAAACATTAAGATTCATATTCAGTAATGCCTATGAAAAGGTGTGATTTGCGATGCACGTCTTTCGCATTGCCATTTTAACTAATTCGAATTGCCATTTTAACGATAGCCTCACGTTGGTTAAGCCGTAGCTTATCTAAGTAATATTTATAAATTCAGTTCCTGCCCCCCTCCCCCCCAAAAACACATGTCTCAAGGTCAAAGGTCAGTTGGTTAATGATGTTTACGAATGTAATTGAAGTTTATTCTGAGAACCGTATGAAACCCACAAATGCATCCAATCGGCGACATTGATTGTTAAAGCGGTTGGTACGTGTAGTTAATTATCGCTGGGCATATCCAAACTCAGTGTCCACTAGGTGTCTCTAAAATCAGAGCTCATTCTTGAGGGGGGGCATTACAAAGCTACGGAAATTCCTAGCTAAAGCTTAATATATTTTTATCGTACACAAAGTTTTGCGGCAGGATGTTTGGTTACAATATTGCACTTAAATTGTCAGCGAGTGTCGTCTGCAAAGCGCGCTTGGAATTCATGCACCGTAAATCAAAGTTTATGGTACACTTTCGTCGATCGAGTGAAATCCGTTCTAAAGCTTTTGCATCTCATTCTGAGGATCTCAGGGCTGAATTCAGGTTGACGGTATAAATCGTGTGAGTTTCCTTTTCCAGTTCCAAAATAGGTCACGACTCTTTTTTCAGTCAGCGTTCATCACTCTGTTGGGCCCCGTATGTGTGTGAATCCGGTAACTAATTCACGTTTTATATAATTATAGTCTCCCGTTCGATCTTCAGGGTCGTTATGCCCGACAATGAAGTTTCCATGTCTCCCATGTTGAAGATGAAAGTAGCAGGATCCTTTACCTCAGGCGGAGCAGCGGCTGGCAAGTTCCCATTGGCGTGTTCAGACAGCTTAAAAAGCTTCACATTCCAGCCAGAAAATACGAACTTGATTCAGGATCCTGCCAGGACTTCGTTGTCCCTACAAATCGTTTAATTTGCTGGAAACATTAAAACTGTCGTCTAACGGGACCTTGCACTAGGAACCGGATTCGTGGTTTGCCTCGTTCAACCCACATCAAGCCGCACTTGATGTGATGAATCCTGTGTTCCTCCCACGGTAATTGAGAGACGTAAGCCATCAGATGTTTAATTGTTCCTCAAAATTAAAACTACTGTAATTGGTGTTGAAAATTCAGTATGTCTATATTTTAATGAGGTCTAGGACTCAATTGTATCAATATCATTACTTTTACTGAATGACAGAATTAGTTGTGTACTTAAATATTTAATTAAATTTATTTCAGTCTACACTTACTGGCTAGTGTATTTGGTGTTTGAAATTTGAAGCTATTGGTACCGAATAAAGTTGTAAAATGGAGAATAAGTGTTAATAAAATTTAATTTTAATATTATTTATTATTACTATCGTTTGCTAGCCATTCATTCGCACTGCTTAAGGCAGAGATTTTAAGTACCGAAAACTATTTTATCTGTAGCCTGTGACATAATGCTTCCTTTTATGTTGATACAAAATCGATATCGTGCAAATGTAAATATATTAACACAATCATCACATGGAGACATTATTTTATCTTTGTTACTAGTCGTGAATGAAAATAAATAATAAGGGATCCATTCAGTTTTTGTACAGAACTGTAGGAAGAACATTTGTTTTCTGTTTTGTTTGTTCCACTGATCGGATTCCAAACATTTCGAAAGCGGTAAATCCCTGATTAAATAAAAGACCTAAATAAAGCTTCCTAAGTCCTCTTGTGCGTGTTGACTGATGAAAAATACATGTAGTTCTCGTGTACGGGCTTTATCATGCTCGTTTTTTTTTTATGACAGAGAACCTGAAAATATTTTCCGACCGGAAAAGCTCTATAAGATTGATCTTGGCAGTTTAGGACCTCCGTGTCGGGGTCGGGTGTAATGAGTGTTACAGGCGTCATATTTTGCAACATACCCGTTATCCTGGTAATTATGGCGATTCATTGTTTCTCTCTTCCTTAATTAGTTTGAAGAACTGCGTATGCAGAGCTCAGTTTAAATAAATGAGCTTCGAAAGTAACGGGTTGAGGCTCCTTACAAGCCGAATAATAACTTTAAAAGCTTCTAGCATGACGATAACAGAAAGCAGACAGTCGATGTTTTTTTTTTGTGGGGGGGGGGGGGGGCGAATGGAAAAGAATTGTCTCCACATTTTAAACACCAAATTCGTGATTGTCATTAATTGTTTGAAATATGTTACAATAATGAGAACGAAAATCGCGTGTTCCTTCAACGTTTATAATCGTCTTACTGCCATTGTTGAACGCGGGGAAAGTGGCGTCTGTTGGACACTTTCGTATTTCATGCGAAGCGTCTAGGTACGTTTTTGTGTGTTGGAGAATATTCCACTCTTGCAGTAATCGCCGACTGGATAAAATCATGTTGAAACCTTACGCACAGACAAAGATAGAACACGTGTGTCCTGATATGTGTTAAATGTATTCATTTACGTAATTTCTAGATGTTTTAATAGTAATCCCATTGTCTGTGCTTGTATTTCCTTATATAGAAACGCGGTTCTTTGTCGTGCCATGACCAGGCTCGATGTGACTTACGAAATCGAAAGCAGTAGTGCGTCCTTCCTTGTGAAAGTTGTAATTATTTCTAAATGAAATTAAAAATTGCTTTGGTTATAATTTATGGTGTCTCTTCAGGTTTCCAAACGCGTATATTTCTTCTGTGGCATTTGTATTATTGCAAAACGGGCGGATGTGTGTTTCAAATGAGACAAAGAATAGTGAGACATAATTTCATGATGAAAGATTAGAAATGCAAAAATGAGGCATTTTAATTAAGAGCAGTGAATTTAAGCAAGAACACGTGTGCATACCGGAACACAACTAAGTAAAGTTTTGTTGCTTTTAGCTAGATTTTGAACTTTTGAGTACGCTACATTGTTGTGTGCGAAGGCGCGTTTTTCTCCAACAATTGGACTTTTCCTTTCAGTGTCTGGACTACAACTGTCCGTAGAACAATCATAAGCAGCGCAAATAGTACAATTTCTGTACAGACGTGTTCCTTGTCTCTGAAACAATCCAGAAAATGCGATCGAAACAGATTAATTAACGTTTCCGACATCGTAACTAGGAAGAGCGCAGAGATCAATGATCAACAGAAAATTATGTTCAATCACATTTCAATTTCGCAGTTTGCACTCTCGTTGATTGGAAAACCGTCGACGTGAAATTGATCGGATTTGCCAGTGCCATAAACATTAGATCTCGCGGATTTATTATAAATGTGGGAAATTGCCTTATTTGTCTTGATTAATCTATTGCTCTGTTGTTTGAACTTGTTGAGCCGTGTACTTACGCAGCACGGATTGGGATGATGGCCGAAAGGGGGCGAAAGGACGAGGCCTCCCACAGAAGTCTCAACTTCCGGGCAGTTGACATCCGAGCTGACACTCGACTTGGAATCTCAGAGAGAAGGAGCATATTTTCCGACTAAATATCTGCTGAAAGTGGATGAATATTTTTGCTCTGACGACGTTTCCGTCATATTATTGTTTGAACACGTATTTTTTATTCGGTATTTGTTCATCTGGCAGTCATCGTCATGTGATGATTATTAGGTAAAATGGCAAAAGTGTTACACAAATCAATCATAATTTAGTTCAGATTTCTCTCTAACATTAAATTTAGGGAATGCGGAAATTGGCTTAATATTGACAGGATATTCATTCTGAGGAACAATTTTTATAGTAGACTTTGATTAATCCGTGCTGGTTTGGCGAAGGAAAGGCGGGCTAGCTCAGATCCACTTATTTTTATAAAGGCAGTTTAATGTCTTCCAAAATCTAGAAGTAGTAGAAGCAATACCAACTTGCAAAAAAGAAACATATGGTGATAAATGTATAGTTTCGGACTCTGATGGTTCTAATGGTCGTGGTATTTTTGACGTTTCATGTGATGATACGAACACGTTCTTCTTACTAAATGACGACCCACGTAAATGTCAGTCAGCCTCTTAACAAGACAGTGATAAATTCTAGAAATTATAATATTTAAGGAATATTTTATACGAATATCAATAACTGTACGATACGTACACCGGAGTAGAATATTGGCTGTTCACGGCCATAATTATTCATCCAGTTCCCTTCCTACCTATCATTTCATTATTATATTTCTTGTCTCCTGTATTCAAAGGCAAAGACTGGGCTGTGGTCTTGCCTGCTGTTTGTACAAGGCGAAGAGCGTATTGAGAATCTTTGAGCTGAAGCTACGGAGGAAAACATGTGGCCCTCTTGTGGAATGGAGCACGAACAAGACGGAAAAACTTGCGAGAATAACTTCATGACTTGTGTCGCAAATCAGTAAACCAAATACTTCTTGCACGATCAAATCTAGGCAGATGCGATGTGAAGAGCGTGCAATGACGCTCTTGAAGGAAAGAGGCCAGTCAGGAGACCTAGCAATAGATGGCAGAATGATATTAAAATGGACTTGGAGGATGCCGAGTGGATTAATATGGCTCAAGGTAGGAATCCGCAACGGGTTCTTGGGAACCTTCGATTACCGTAAAAGACTCGCATTTTCCTGACTGGCTGGGCGACTGGTAGCTTCTCAGGAGAAACTCTGCTGTGCTGGAAGGAGTTAGTTGTTTGGAATGCGTCTTAAGGCTGGAAGTAAGTCGGTTGAGCTGAACTGTAGGGGCATCGTGGCACCTGACCTGGGAAGAGAGCGACGGAGTTTGGATCAATATAGCCTGGCACCTTGAATAATTCACAACAGCCGGCCTTGGCCCTGTGAGGTCCGTGCCTCATTCACTCGCTGACCAACTCGTATGCAACCCTCACCACACCACGACCTCACACGCACGTCGAAGTGTGCGAACGATTATGCATCTTAATGCTAATCTTCCTGGTTATAACGCCACGTGTGCCTGTAAGTGGGCACATAAGTTTCGGAGGAACGTACCGCCTCCATGTTCAGGGCTGAATAGTTATGTATTACGCTTTTCCATTTTCGTTGATTGGGCTTATTTTCCGGAGGAAGTGCGGAGAAGTTGCCGATACATCGCTAAGGGGCGGGCTGAAGCTAACGTGACGTAGAGCGTAAGATGAGCGTAGAAGCTTCGACGGTGCGCCGAGTGAAACTTGCACGTCAGACAACGTTGTGATGTATTATTTGAATCCAGACTGTGGATAGGTAATTCGCAAATATCGAGGGATGATGCTATCCCCATCTTCGAACTTCGTCTTTGTTGCTTGTTAGAAGAGACGTAGCCGCTGTGCCTCTGACGTATGCCAGCCCTGAAACGCAGTTGGCAAGCTCGTTCATTGTCTGGGGTTTGGCACCACAAACGATCACGCGAAGCATCGACCATTCCGTTGTCAGGCTAAATCCGTTTGTTCTCCCAATCTCTTATTCACGTGTCTTTCAAAAATACCCTTGACTCAATTGATGAGTTACTTGGAACTGCCTCTTTAAATATCCAATCGATCAGTCAATGTTTTCTCTCTCTCGTATCGACTCTCACGCTCCGTCGTTTTTCAGTTACATGAACTTACATTACGTTCGGTTGTTCTTAACTTTCTTCCCGCAGATTAAAGTATGATATTGTAACATCAAACACATTCCGCTCTAATGGCGGCCAGCTAAGCAATTTAGGTTTACAATCGTAAACAACCAATACCTTATATCTTTATTGTGACATCAACAATAATTTCGGCAGGTACCACGTGCTCATTGTCTATTTCGGAACACCTGCTCTTAAATTTGAGCCTATATCAATATAATAATTTGCGAAACGAATTTAGGATAGTTGTTTCTCAGTCCGCGCGTTTTATTTAATCGTAAAACCCCGAACAAATAATATTCTATATTTGTAGAAGTTTCCCGAGAGGGCTTGCCCTAATGATGAGGGCAGTAGTCACGTCTGAAACGTCGGCCAACTTCTGCGAGAATGCACAGAACAGTATCCCCAGAATGCTGTAATTCCAACACTCGCCACTCGCCACTCTGATGGTTGTAAAAGTTCCTGTCTGCACGCCTGCAGAATTCTGCCTTCGCCTCGTCCTCGCAAGTAACGCCGGTTAAGTTTCTTGCAGGATTATATCGTGTGCTTCCGTGATATTAAGTTCCACGAACGCCATCTTCATCAATCAAAGACACAGTATAAATTTCTCTGTCACTCCATGTTTCTGTTTTGATTTTAGACAGAAGTTACCCACTCAAAAGTTTACTATGTTAAAGGACAATATTCCTGCAACTTGAAATATTCCAGAGCTCATCGTCGTGTTAGCACGGCGAGATGTTCCATAATGCTATTCTTTCCTTGTGTTAGACGGCTAATCAGAAGTATTAATTTACGTCAGGAAATGCTTCTCTATTCAAACTCTCCGCTTCAACTAATGTAGGACCCGTCTGACACACTGGAAGTAGAGCGGACATGTTCCTTGCTGTATTGACTAAACCGATAATTCCGTTCTTCCTATTCACTCTCGCATATTTTCTTAATCTACTTCCAAAGCCAGTTCCCACTCCCTAACAGTCCGTCAACGGCTTTGGTTATATTAATATCGTCTAACATCGATTTATCAGCTTTCTGACTTGGCCCAATTATTAAGGCGGACCACCACAGAGTTTCAGCTCGTCTCTTTATCAGACCATGCGCTGCCCAGTGGCGGAATATGCAAACACTATTAATATTCAAAATAGTCGACGACCGAGTTTTAATTGGAATGAAGTTGAGGCTTATAAAATTGCAATTTAAGGCACAGAAAAGTAAATTCTCTTCGGATTACAGACCTAGCAGAGACCTCATGTTGGATCTAGGTGTCGAATAATGTGAATGGTCTCTTGGAATGATGTACGAGGAAGTGGCCGAGGCCTACATTAAGCGAGTGCCTTCATTTCACAGTGGAGGGGATGATGGAATGCGTTCGTCACAGAATGTGGCCACATCCACGCGGGAATCTTGCGAATAAATCTTGTTTTCCTTTTCTGTAACCTGCTTAGTTACTTTTGTCTCTGAATAAAGTTTCTGAATTATTGCAACTATGTTCGAAATGTTAACATTAAACTATGTTAATGTAGAAGAATTAGAACATTGTTCAGTGTGTAGGATTTGAGGTGAGCCCGAAGATGGATGTCGTCTCGGTTGTATCATCGTGTAGTCAGGTGGAAATTTACCGACGTTTCGGAGGTACTTCATGCCTCCATCATCAGGGCGATCAGCGGTTCACAAAACTATTGCAGCTGCTCGGTCAACGACTGCGTCTCGCAAAATGTTGTATTCCTATTGTTTTTATCTTCACCGTGTGTACGTAGTAACTTCAATACACTTTTCTTCACTGCACGCGAAATGAACGAAAATTATCCACCAGCTTATAGATTTTTGCCGAGTGTATAAGCTTTATTGTGGTTCCGGAGTTAAAATTAATTTCATAGCTTACATTTCCACACTGCTTCGCCTCTAAAGTACCATAGAAGAAAGGCATCTATCACTTAGTTATACATTTTGACAGCTCTCAGTCTGTATTCATCTCAAAAGGAAGCGGAATCCATTTTAACATTTGGGGAATCCAATTGGATGAGAAAGAGGCATGGCTGTTACTGCGAGTAGGGAATTTCCATTCGAATTCCCACGAGTATCCGCCTCTAAGAATTTATTGAATACAAATTATTTTGTAGAGCCTCCGTAAATAAGGCAGACTAAGAACCTGGAAAATCGATTGCACAGTCATACTCATGACCTCTTTGTGTGACAGTATCTGCAAAGAACCTGTTCACTTCTTGACCTTTAAGGCTAAGCCGCCAAACCTACTTCATGTTACACGCAAAGTCACCAGAGACGCGTAACCGTATAATAAAACACTGCACACTCTCAAAGAGAGTAATAAATCCACACGGATTATTTTCTGTTGTGTCTGTAAATGAAATATTACCTCCTTTTGTCCACAGAGTAACAAATGGACTTATTTCAGCCAATAATTACGCTGCTTGTGTGTCAATTTATTTTGTGTGATTGCGAAACAGTCGTCCTATGTTGAGGGAATAAAATTAATTGGATGTATTTAAAAAACAAAGTGATGAAGACAGATGAAATATATTTCAAACAAGGCGAATGGTTAAGTGGCCAGAAACGGAACTATTGTTACGGCATTACTCTGTCATCTGTTTATTGTTCAGGGACAGTGGCGCCATTACAGTTTAGATAACAATTGGCTTTGTTGAAGTATAAAGGAGAGTCGATAAGCATAGTTGATAAGGAACTGGATTCTTTACAATAAGCAAGACTACTGAGGTTTTTAAGTCGTCTTATACAATTCGTGCAATTCTTCGAGTTGCAGCTGAAGAGATTGGCCACTGGAATTAGCTCTCGGCCCTGCAGCACACGTGGAAAGTAATGAACGAGGTCTCCTTCATTCTGGAAGAGAGGGCATTATTTCGCGTTATGTGCCACATAAAATGCGACGTGAATCTGCGAAAAACTCGTACGTCGTCGCTTCTGGAATCTGACATGGCTTTTTCAACTTCACGTCATTAAGCGGATAGCGTGATAATGCCGGATCCGCGGTTTTTCGCTGTGAAGGTTGGCGTAGTGCGCGAATGTTTATTGTGACTTCACCAGCCCCATTTAATATTGAAATGTGGATGCAGTTGGACAGTGCAGACGCAAGAATGCTAAAATCCAATTTCCATATGACACTTCGTCGCACCAAGCGATAGAAAGTCTGTAGCCAAAAACCAAATCAAAACTCGCTGTCGATTTTCATTTTTAAAATTAATTCCGACTTGGAGGAGTTCTGTAGAAATATGAATTTCTGGTTGTTGGTAATTTTCATTGATTGCTTTCCGAAATGTTGGTCTTGGTGGAATTTCGTATTAGGTTATAAGAATGATTTTTAATCTTAAACTAGCGAAAATGTCCATTGCTGCAAAGGGGGGATAATTTAGTTTTGGGGCTGTCCAGGAGGTTTATGTCTGTATAGGCTGTATTGTTACAGCAGATTTAAAATCTAATGGAATTGTTTACCGCCTAGGTTTCCTTTCATGAAACAACTTTTCAGATCCGTTTGTGTTCTGACACGCCTGATTGGTACAGTAACTGAAATTAAGGGGGGACACCCCCCCCCCCCGCCCAACAGATCAGGTTCTAGGCCGTTGAAGAGACTTTGGTCCTCACAACGGAAACGGGATCATTTTCGGAAAAAGTCGCAAGATTTTCTGTAATAAACTCAGAGGCTATGTGTCAACAGTCATTACGAGCATCTGCCTAATGGATGTTTATTTTACTTCTCCACTTGGATAAATTTCCATGATTAAATGTAATCGTACTGGATAGTGAGAAGATACACGCCAGCATTTGTCTAAGTATCAAAAAATGTGAACAACCTATCTTAGGTTTACAGGTTGCTAATTAAAAAATATGTAATCGCTTGCTGAATATTACACCTTATAAAGAAAAAGGGCCTATAGTTGGAAAATGTGTATCAAAATTGTGCCCTTCCGTCATCAGATAATTCGTAACATTTTCAAGTAAGTCTCTGTTAAGTCTGTAAAATGTCTCGTCCTCTGTTTGAATAAACGTTCAGTAAATTACAAATTGGAATCCATGGAGTTTGTATGTAAGTAAAAGATGGGATTTTGTTTTCTCTCTGGCTACTGTGTATATTAAACCAGATTAACCCTCACAATTCGTAAACGATATATAAGCTACTGCATGAATTAATTAGTTAAGTAATTAGGGATAAATGTGTGAGTAAGTTAATGACAGATCATGCTATCAGAAATTTATATGTCATATCGTTTTGAAACTTGTATTTTACTGTAATACTTTACCTACGTGCACGAGAATTTTTTTAAAAAAGTTTCTTAGTAAATAAAGAAGACGCCATCTCAAATTATACGAGACTATAAAATCTGCAATCTGTAACGGGATATGATTCATCTCTGATATGAGTTCAAGTGAAATAGTTTACCTTATCTTGGCCTGAGAATCACACCAACTCCGTGATTATGGATGATTCGATATCCGAGTGGCTTTCAACATGAAGCAGCTGAAACCTGAACCTTAAACTATCGTCAAGATTTCGAGAATTGCCTGCTCTTTTCCGTTCAAACTGGTTACCGTTTGCCAAATTTAAGTGCCCCGTTTGTGTCTCAGTGCCTCTTTTATCCACCGAGGCTCAACTAATCTTATGTTCCATAATCTAGGATTATCCACCGAGCACACAGCAGCCCTCTGCTCCATTGTGTTCTTCCATTGTACGTAATTACCTTATGGAAGTTATTCAGTACGTAATTGTGGTGCATATAATTTCAGAATAATACACGAGCTTAACTGTTTAACAAAGGGAATATTATTTCTGTCTATTAGCCATTGTTTATTTGAGTTTCGAGTAATGTGACTGTGACCTTCTGGATCACTCTAAGGCGTCATATTTCAAGAGGAGAAATCCATGCATAGTGCAGGCGAGTATTTTATTTTGTACTTTCTCCAATTCCACATTTTCCTTCCAAATGTGACGTAAGCAGACACACAATTTTATCGTGCCTTTATATTTATTTTAAAATGGCGCTGTACGCTGTTGCTGCTATTCATTATTTCTGTCTTCATTAATTTTTAGTCATCTGCAGGTTCACCGAGTAGACGGCTCTGTCTCATTGATCCCTTTTGAATTTGACAGAAGTCCATGTTTGGGGGATCGGTTCAAGACAAAATTATATCGCACACATGCACCGAGCGGCATTCGACTTTTTATCTGCCATTTTCCTATTGCGCGCTACGTCATCATCTGACGACATTGCTCCAGAAAAACCAGAAATAATTCCGACATGCAGCTGTGTTTCTTATTGGCCAGTGGCGTTTGTGGAAAATACCTCGGAGGTTTGAAATATAATTTCTATTTGTGTAAGGATTCTCAGAATTCGTATCGTGTTCGAACAATCGGGCGCTATTAACTTATTCCTTCGCGTCTCATTTATTCAGCGTTCGGTACAACTTGGGAGGTCGATCGCCGGACTGAAAGACATCTCGTGCTAGAAAGTGCATGACGTCCGTGTGTTCTGGTTCTTTGAGCCCTGTAATGAGCATTCCGGCTCACCAAAGGGCTCGGAATTTATTGACTGGCTCCAGGAAAACTCTGCCCCGTGGAATAATCAACTACTAGTGTTTCAGAGTATGGGAAGCGATACTTTTCCTTGACCTATGTTAAAGAAGACCCAGGGTGTCCGTTTGAGACCTGAGGTGGGCAGAGCGTCACAGGAAAACGTTTCTCCTGCTGATTTGGCTGTTCATATTCTATTCATAACCATTAGAACCTCCCGAGAATGCTACAGGCCTGAGCAGGTCCTAACTCAACTTGCGATTGATGACAATTTATGGTTAGTCCCAGAGGAGAACTGCCTTATCTGATACGCATTTAATTACCTATAATGTTCGTAGAACATAACAACATAAATCAAATTAAACTGATGGTCTTTAAAAGTAGGCTTAATTAGGTTCTCTATTCCACGAAGAGGACCGGGCTTCAAATCCGTCGAAGTGAACGTGGTCACGAATTGTCATCGATGAAGGAACCCGAAAATTAATAATGGATAGCAACAATAAATGACGAACGTGTTTTATTTTCCTTTATTCGATATATAATACATTCATAGTCATGTGAACGATAAGACTTACGTCTTTAAAACATGCATCAGTTTTTGTAGTAACTGAAAATATTAATAGTTTGCTCTCTACTTATTTTATATACCATCTTATGATGATGAAGATGATGATTATTATTATTATTAGCCAATACACAGAAGATAGAGGTTCCATTATACGAAATATTTTGTTCACAATCAAAGGTATTAGGGCATATCTGTTTCATTTTATACGTATCTTTGAGGGCCTGAAGATGACCCCGTGAGGTTCAAACCTGTCGCCGTGTTAATACTTTTGATTGTGAATAAAATATTGTGTATGACGAAACCTCTATCTTCTGTAAATTTGCTATTCATTTATACTCTGCTTATTTATTTTGGGCTGCTTTACTTAGTAAATGTGCCAACACAAACACATTACAGAAAAATAAACATTGAAGTTGAATATATATTCTACCATGTAGCCTATATATTAAAAAGTATTTTACTGCCTTCTTCCAGTCGTATCTTCATTAGAATTGCTTTTTAAATAGAAGAACTTATCCCATTTATAAGTACATCTGTTCAGAATGAAAATGTTTCTCTTTTTAACTAAGACGTTGTGGTTTGCGTAAATAACTGCATGGTCTATATTTATTTTTAAGAAGCTAATAGTCGTTCTGAAAGTTCAGAAATCCCTCCTCCTCCCCCCCTTAAATAACCCTGAGGTTTATTATAATGTTCACCATATTCTGTCAGTGTTCCAGCAAAATTCAGTCAGTATCGTCAGATCACAGTCATGTATGATTAAGTTTAACATCGTCTGTCTGTATTCGCCTTCCTCCCAAGAGGCATCTTCCTCTCAAATTTTCCCCACATAAAATCATTTATCTAATGCTACTTCGAGGATTATTAAAAATAACGCAGTGTAATACGAGTTCAGTACAAAATGAATGCGATCTTTAAGATGAACATAACCTACTGAAAAGTACGTACTTATACTGGGCCTGTTGAAGCCTGGATCATTGGTCATAGCAGATAAACACATAATTTATGAATGTAATTAGTCTTATGGTATTTTATATCAGAGTAATGTACCGAGTCATGTCAGTTGCTGCCGTGCCAACTGTAGAGGTTTAACGCTGTCTCACGTTGTCGGAGTGGTAAGTTCGTCTGTTCCAACGTCGTGGAGGACGTGGGTTGCCGTGACGGATTCTTCTCGTAATTCTTATATACGTTTTTCATAAGGTATCTTCGTGTACTCACATACCTAGCATAATTTGTGCTGTATTCTCTGCTCACTGAAGGTCAGAAGCGAGTTCCGTAACCGAAATGTCAACGATTCTACCTGCCTCATTACCCTATTTGAAGGAACAGCCTCAAAAAATGCAGTCGTTTTTAATATTGGACTCTCCAGAGTTTGAAGAAGGGAAGGTTAATAAGGAGCTTTGACAACACAGATGAGATTCTTCGTATTGAGTCATGTCTTGATGGTAGTGAAGGATTTAGGCGGAAAAAATCGTGGTCAATTTTAAGTTTGTCCCGGAATTTATACTTTGCCTGGCAAAGAACGTAAGAAGTATACAATAATACTGCTAATGTCAAGGATAAAATAGCTAACCCTGTGTGTAAAGGCTACTATATAGAGACATGTGGTCAGCTCTGCTGTGAGTAACATCCGTCTCCTTCGGTATGAACGTATAGGGAGCTATTCGTAAGGACACTCTCAGCACATCGCGTTATACAGCGTTGAGTGACAGCGTTATTAAAAATAGTACGGAAGGAAGCTGCCGTGGCCTAATTTAAAGTACTATTTCGACATTTCCCTGGAGTTAATTAGTAAAACCACGAAAGGCCTCGGTTGGAATATCCAGTCCCCGGATTAATGTTTGCACTCTGCATCTATCGAATACAAAGTTGCACTGTAAAATACCCATGGGTGGACATTCGTTTATAGGGACCAGAGTGGACTCCGGAGTTTCGATGGTGCCGAGCGTCATTGCCAGAAAACGATGGGAGAAGATTAGAAAACTTTGTAGTAGAATAAAAATGAGCGAAACGAAATCTTTGGCCCCGGAGGCGCCAATCTGCAGTTTTCTGAGGATTAATGTAAATCGGGTAATTACATGCTTATCGAAATTAACATTTTCAAGGAACTCGAAAAGGTCTGCTTGAAGAATAAACAGTTCGTGCACCCTCAAAAATCAATAAATTATTCAGACAATGGAAGGTAACATATTTAATTTGACATGTCTTGATGAAGTGTGAGTGCTTGTGACGGGTTGACTAATCAATTGCTGGATACTTGCGGTGGAGCAGGCGTGCCCCCGCAAGGCAGTTTGCATGATCACGTGGGTCAAGTTATCGTGCAAGAGTTCCCCGCCTCCGTGGAGAAGGTAACATAGAGGAAAGGTTGGAGGGGCACGCGAATCGATTCGATCCCCGGAACGTCAAACCGGATAATAAGTGCGGAGGAACTTCTGAGTTCTGGAGGGGGGGGGGGGGGTGATTGGAGGGTGAAAGAGGTTTAAAGTTTCTTCCTTTTGTGTCGATTTATGGTTTCACTAACGACGCTGCAGTAGCTGATATTATGTGGCGTCGAATGATAAGACGGTAAATAAGTAATGAATTGGAAGGGATATGAAAGGAAGCGATCGTAGCCTGATTTGAGGTACTATTCCGGCATTTACCTAGAGATGTAATGTAAGCGGTCTTCTGTATAGAATATGAACCCGAGACCTCCCGAACGCGAATAAAAATTCCTAACCTCTTCGATGTCGTGTGTCCAGCGTCGCGATTTGTGCATGCGAGAAAGAATGTGATGGCTGTTCGGTGAAGCGGGCAGTCACTTTTCTGGCGAAAGCTCACAAATGGACGCTTTCAGATGATGCTGCGACCTAGTGTGACATCGTCTTCTGCGATGTTATGCTTTCGATTAAAATATCTTAGCCGAGTAAACTCGGACTTTGAATTTGTAGGTCAGGGCGATTTTTATGTGCACATTTTGTAAGCTAAGATCTTTTGTCTACGGCTTACTAATAAGACGTGACATCCTGAAATTCAAAGGGGGACCATCACTGCCCACAGTAGAAGTTAAAAAAGCTAGCCAAAGCTGCACCATCAGTTACCACTTTCTGGAAGTGTTTTGATCTATTGATTACATACGTAGTTTGTGCCCGTTTGTGTAGATTTTAATTTTTTTTTTCTTACACATTTATCTTTCATTTCTCTTAGTTAACCTCCATTTTGCCGGTCTCCTGTACGTGTTATCTGAAATTCCTAAATTTGGTACACATGCCCGAATCCTAAACATTTCTGTCAGGGACGGTTCGCTCATGTAAGCCGTTTTAACCCGGCTAACACCTTGAAAGACAAAAAAAGACTTCCCTTATCCTTCCGCGGCCCATTATCATAATGACGTATATTAACATCAAAATTTTATTAATTCTTTAATCCATGTGCACAAGGGACGAAAACCTCTTCATTGCCGTGAGCTGTCCGGCTGTTCATATCTTTGCCGAGGGCGACGGAAAATTTTTTTGTCGATCAATAGTCCTACGTAAATATTCGGTGTAGTACAGACGCACTTTTCTGCAGAGCAGATATTAATGCTGTAATAAGAAATTATACGAAATGACCTACATTACTGAATAATACAGTGCATTCCGAAACAAATATTTACATGTCCCTTAAGTATCCAAACCTAGAGGTTGACTTCCAGAATAATTCGACTGAATTTATTATTGTATATTTTAAGAATTTATTTTCCCACACGTTTATCTATACTGATAGGCTTATTTACTGAGATGACGTCTTTTTTTCGAAATTGCACTAAACGTTGTTATTAAACATAAATAAATCGAAAGTTCCTTGTGATAAGTTGTGTTATAAATGATATCACCTTCAGATATAATTGGTTTTACTTCAATCGAATTTGGAAAAATCTTCCACCATAACTGAATGATATCCATCGCCTTACACCGTTCTTGACCCCCCCCCCCCTTCCCACCGCCTGTCGAAAGTGGTCGTGATTTGCGTTTCACGCCACTGATAACTCGTGCGCCGAACTTCCTTATCAAGATTCTGACTTGGTCGCAGTAAAATCGACACAATTTGCTTCAACAAAGTGGTCTGCTACAAAAACAAAAACAAAAGCAAATGTCTCCTACATAAATCACCGGCTCTCGATTAAGCATATTTCTGCAAGTTTAAACTAATTCGTGGTTTCAGTAAAAATTAATTTTAAGAATAGGACGGACCTGAACGGAGTCCTGCCTGCATTTACACGACGTTTCTGAAACGCTGTTTAGAGCATCGCATTCTATTAAATGAAATTAGATGCATGGAATGTTAACGAGATTTATCGCTGCGGGTTAGTGGGAAAATGGCGGGTTCAAGTCGGATACCGATAACATGTTGAAATTGCATCCAATTCCGGTTCTTATTTGGATAAAGTTATAAATCTTCGTTCAGCAGAGGTCTTGACTGTTCGATAAGGTGTTTATAACAAATGTCTCTAAAAAAATTAATCTACAACGTAAAAGTCTTCACTTGACTTCGTTGTTACTCTACACTCCTTTCACATGCCCTACCGAAAAATTAAAAATTTCTGGTCATCTTCGCAATGGTATTTTCAAAAACGTGTTTAGATCTGTTCCCCTTTTGATGTCGTAAATTCCGTCGTTTTGTATTGCTTTCATGTCAAACAAAAAATCCATACGTTCAGTTTCATTAATGTTATCTTTTCTTAGGATTAATGGACAAACGAGTCATTCACCGTGTGACAAATAAACCTACGTTTTTAGTAATTATATGTATTACCTGATTTAACACTGAGTGTATCTGAATTTTTTCCTAAGAATTATATTTTATGTTCTTAGAATAAAAATATATTATTTCCCAAAAACTTCGTGCTCCGGAGGTTAAAATTTTAAAATCCACTGCTAAATCAACGTGGAATTGCTGTGGTAAACATGGAACAGGGAAATTGGAAGAAAATTCTTTATTTCAGAACTTTGATGTCCTGCCCCTTGATGACTGCAACCACACAAAGCTGGTCGCTACAGTGCTTAGAACTTGGAAGCTTCCGGTATCCGGTTGGAATTAAGATCGGGTATCCGGTATTCCGACTGAGGTTTTCCGTGTTTCTCTTTTTGGTCTCCCGCGCGCAGATCACGTCTTTAGATGTGCTAGGTTTTTGGCTTCGCTAATGGCAAGTGGGTCCAGGTTCGTATTTATGCAATTCTTCTATTTTGTCCGGTGTGGGCAACTTTCGCTTCGACTCTGTTTACTTTGTATGATTAGAGCCCGGAGCAGGAGTTGAACAATATTGTTGATCTTCCATCGGGGAGCGCACTGATCGAATTTTGCGGGGAATAATTTACTGCGTTCCACATTTCGTAAATATGTGAAAGTATTAAGGTAGGGGGGGAGGAGAGGGGAGAGGTTTATTCTGAAAAAATGAAAGAAAGAAAAATGTCTATTTTGGCACTAGTTTCCAGCCAATTTATTTGGTCCGGTTCTCTCTGTCTGCGACCGTTAAATTTTTATTTATGTTTTTTTTATGAGTCTGCACACGCTTCGACCGACACAAAGCAAAATGGCGTGACCGAGTTTTACTCTGGAGTTCGGCCAGAAGACCAGTTATCCGGACACGATTTTCTCTTGGCATTCCTCGACAAAGCACTAACAATTTCTTCAGTATATCTCCTTTAAAAAGTACTGCCAAATGTTCTTCGAAATGTGTTAATTGGCGAAGAAGTAATTATCGAAGTCAAAAACTAGCTTTGCAGGCTTCTGTCTCGTGTTTTAGTTTATTCAATGACTGTGTCGCCCTATAATGTTACATAATCCCAAAGAGGAGTACTGTAAATGAGAAGCTGAAAGTGGTGGGGGGGGGGGGAGAAATTCTAAAAGTCCTCCTTTTTATATTTCCTGAAGGGGCCAGTGAACTCAACGAAGCACATCTGCGCGAGGTCTTATGGGTTTAGGGGCAAACCTCCGGGGCTTTTATGAAGTGACGGAGAGCCGAAGTTAAGCCGCATTACTTACTAATTATTATTAATTATTAACTAATCGCAACTTTGTTTTGCAACTTTAAACTTCGTCTGTACGCAGAAGCGATGGCAATTTTAACCTGTCACTAATTATTAATTTGAGACCCAAAGTGGCATCTTGGGGCTGGAGCAGCTGGTCGGTAGTGTCACTGCATTCCAGAATATTTGATATTGTAAACTGGTTTACATTCGAGACTCAGGTGAATCAAATAAAAACCAGCTAGAGTTTGTCCTTCATTACAATTTTACAAAACGTCGTCCCAGTTGTACAAGATAACCTCAGTAATTGATACAGCATCGCCGTCAAGCCATAGGGCGATGTGGCTGATAGTGATATGTTCATTGTATCCATATAGCCTCACATCCTTCCTGTAAAATTCACGATTGTCCGCAGTCACTCCAGATGACTGTAATTTTAGCAGCTAGCTCAACTAAGCCATTCGAGGTCTTCATCCAATAGAGATTATGTCGCAGACAAGCAAGTGGTGTACCGATCCTGTAATCAAAAGATCTTGGGGGTAAATAAAGTGGTGATTTCTTGCGATTGTGTTAGGTTAAAGGAAGGAAAGGGAACGGACGATGTAGAAACTTCGGGCTGGTGTGTACTGAACCGAGATTGCAGAGTTATGACACGGAAGGACCGAGTGAGTGGTGGACGGACGGTCTGTCCCCTGGTCTCTTGGGTGCGACACAGAGAAAGTTCCGGTTTATTGCCTGAAACTCGTTAATATTTTAGAATCTTCAATTTGTAGCTTTCAGTATGAATGAGTGTTGATGTCTTCTTCGGCTGCTTTACTGTCCTCTCCCCCCCCCCCCCCCCTCAAAGTTGGCTAAGAGAAAGACGCAAGGAACTTAAGGTAACTGAGCGCTCCTCGAAGATAAGCAATCAAACAAAGTACTGAAGTGGTCGAAAGTGGCTTCACTTGGGGAGACGGAGATCTTCTGTCCCTTCGTTGTCCTTTACAGCATTAGCCTGTCAGGGACGAAGTTGTTATAGTGTGGACTAGTTCGAGACCCGGCTACTGCATTAGAGCAGAAGTCCCCCCCCCCCCCAACCCCGCTCCTTGAAATAATAAGTCAGAATTGCATTCACGAAAGTTCTGAGAGAAGATTAAATACCGGGAATTGATAGTCCAGTTCAGAATTTTGTTTGTTTGTTTTGTTGTATCGTCTCCCGTCTAAAATGCAAAGGTTTTGTTCGGGTATGAAGCTCGGTCACTCGCATTAAAGAAGAACATGCATTAGTAGCGTTGGTCATAAGTGGGAGGTGTAGAGTCTTTCATAATGATGAGCTCCATAATTTGCACAATTCAGCAACTACGCAAGCCTGCAATGAACCTTTAATGTCGCAAAGCACACTTAGTAGCGATTATGCAACTTTTATAAATTTCTGTGTTCTCACCAGATTTGACGTTATGAATCTATATGTGCGTATATAAAAATTCTTATTTATTTCATTCTTGTAAGAACCAGCGACAGATTTAATGATATTGAAATGTGGTTGAAATACTTAGCCGCACTCAGCCTCTTAAATGCATTCTAGATGCAAGCACGCGGACTGTAGGACGCCGTGCGGACGCTAGAGACGCCAGAACTTGCTGCATTGGTCCATTGAGAAGTAGTTGGTGTGAGAAGGGCTTCTGGTTTGTCTGTACCCACAGCCCCGATGCGTCAACAGCAGGACTTTGAATGCGCCGTTTATAAATTGCTAGACATTAGATGAGGAACGGGGGAGGGGGGGTTAATATGGGACTCAACCACTCTTCAGATTCTGTTAGATTCGTGGGTGATTGGTCTTAGCCAAACACAGAATGCAAAAATCCATTCTTTTTGAAACTTCGTCGTCTGGTTATTCTGTTATCGTGCGTAACAAGTAAATTGCGAAAATTCTGAGTTGTAAAATACGTTCTCGACGATCCGCCACTCGATGGGGAAGTTTTTTGATGTAGATTTTGTTTAGTGAGGCTCAGAAATTTTTGAATCCCAGAAAGAAAGTTGGGCCAAAACATTGATTTGTTACAAAGGCAGTTGGGTCACACGGGAGTACGTGTGGTCTGTTTCGAAATAAGCAGAGACAGACAGAGTCATTTTCGAACTGATGTCTGCAAGTGTAAAATACAGCCACAGATCGAAATTTTATTCTCCTTAGAACGTGTTTACATCTCTCTGTAACACACGCCACGTTCTTGTCGAGTCCCTCGTCTAAACGTGACAGGATAATTCCGTAAATCTGTTTCAGATGGCTTTTAATCGTAAACACTTTCTGAGGCTGTATCGCACTCTGTCGAAGCAGAGACAGTTCGCAGGCCAAGGAAAGGACCAGAACGAATTGCCACAACAGAAAATCTCACGCTGCAATTTGGTAAAAGAGGTTTGTGCGCCATCTTCTTGAAAGGCGTCTGGGTGCTGAGAGGCCTTGACTCTTTCATCCAGACGTTGAAGAAAATGATTGTCGTGAATCTTCGCCTTCATTCCAGGACCGAACTTGTCTACACTGTTTTTATTTTATTGATCCAAGATTTACCTGTTTTTGTATTAAAATAGCCGCTCTCTCGCCTGATACAAAGAAAAATCTCGCGCGTAATTCTTCAATATATGGTGGGTGGTCTTCTGTGCTGTTAACCCAATGTAGGGGTTTTGCTGCATGATATCTATAAGAAAAAGTTTTAATATTCAACAATATATTGACATGTCGCGGTTGGGTGTTTCGTAAATCTAGATTCACCTTTCGATTTCCGATCTGGAATTCAGCTGTCTGAACTGATTTTCTCTGCCACTTCACTCAGACTTCGCAGCTGATCTCTGGCACTAGCTTCCATCCACATTCATCAGCATTTCACAGTCATACTATTATTTCAAGCTATGCAACCAGTGCTACCGAGAACACGTCATTACATTCTTCAAGAATCTGTCAGTACTCAGTCGTCATATTCGTTAATCACTCGTTAATTTTTGTAACGATCCATACCTTTGTTTTCTCGATTATCTAAGTAAAGTGTTTATTAATACTGACTTAACGTCGAAAGGCATCCATGTTATCCATTATTTTCTTCATAAAATAAAAATTTCCGTTAACTAAAGCAGATTTTTCAGGCATTCTAAGTACTCATCTTGTTGGAAGAGCTTAAGGAAATTTACTGAAAGAGAAACTTCAACATTCTGTTAATAGGCGTAGCGTGTTTCATAGAGAAACTGTTCTGGTTCGTTTCCTGCGTTGTCAGAGCTAAGCGTACTGAAAATTATTTACAGACATTCCCAGTCTTTTTATGCTAATTTGGCGTGTGTGGAGCGGCCTGGGGGGGGGGGGGGTATGAGAATACCTGGAAATGTTTTTTTGCAATTCTCAACCCACGATTTAATCTGAGTATTCCATCAGTATTCCAGCTGCGGTTTCCCTGTCAATAGCCTGTTTTTGTTCCAATATAAAACTTTGTTGTAATTTTAAACCGGCGACTACAGTTCAGAAAATTTATAATACTCATCGTCTCACTGAAATTTCAAAATACTAATCCGATGTTTTGTCCCATATTTGACGCTGATTAACTGTGACTTCTGTCGTTGTTTATGTCATAGGTGAATGCCGCCAGTATGATTTTGTGGGTCTTGTTCATTAAGCCCTTCATTTAGAGGCGACTGCTCAATGCAAATATAAAATGGTCACAGTGGGTCCGATCCATGCGGGTGGGGTGAGCCTTAGCTTACTTAATGTAAGTCGGACACGCTACGTGCTAACCTCGCACTGCTCTTTGTTCTATAAATCAAGACATGGCGACCCAAGTTCTTTTACGTTATATTGTACTTCAGAATTGTTCCAGAGCGACGTTTCGCTTGAGGCACCGATCTGCTTATGAGCAAAAGTCTCGTTTCCCTCGCAGCATTTTGCTATGGACAGTCCGTAACATGTTCAAATCCCCTAATAAAGACAGATCGTCTGCTTAAATCATGTTCTTAAGAGCGTAAAATTCTCTCTACTATCTAGTTATGTTATCTGTTCTAAAATTCTACTTTTAGTTGTTCCAAGAGAATGGAAATCTACAAAATCCACGCCTAACCCGATATTCCACAAATACGTATCTCAAACTCTTGCTACCCCACAGAAATCGATATAATTTCCGATATCAAAATTTATTTATGACAACGGAAGTGTTAAGTATTTCGATATTTGACTTCTGTGCACATAAACCTTCGTGATTCCATGTAAGTTGCTAACAGGTAAATGAAATAAATAAATAAAAATACACATGAAATATTTCAAATTTCAAATCTTTGCGAATGCCGACAACAAACTCAAAATTGTGTTCACAAGGAAATTTTCCAGCAGACTGCTTTGGAAGAACGCCTGATGCCGTGCAGTTCAGGATCTCTTTCAGGCTGTCTGAAAATCTGAATAAATAAAACCAACAAATATATAATTAAACCCGTTATTTTTTGTGGGCATGAGATTTCTTTCCCATTGACAGATTTCGGGTGTTTGAGAAGAGGGTGCTGAGGAAAACCTTTGGACCATCGAAAGATGAAATGACAGGAAGCTAGAAAAAGCTGCATAATCTGTGCTCTTTAAATATCATCATGATAATCGAATTGGACTCTTTGGCTGTTACCAAGCACTCTAATAAATGAACTGAATTGAATTGACAAGGATACGTGGGCAGGGTATGTAGAGCGCAGGGGTAGATGATAAATTCGTACGTATTTTGCATAAAAAGGTTTTTAAAACATAAATATTATTAGTTGGCAATAATTGCGGATTAATGTAAAGAGTTATTATCGATACTTGCCTTATCGATTCTTTGAAGCATCTCTTTTGCTTGTTCCTGAATAAACTGGACTTCAGAAGCGTCTTTGAAGTACGCAAATTTGATCACTCCGTCCGCGTGACAGGTCGCCATGAGCTGTCACTAGGGTCAGTCTGTCGCTGCTCCTTGGAATCCGCTTCGTTGTGTGATTGAGTTCTATTCTTATCGAATGTAGTTTTTTTCCTATACTCAGTTTGAATGGACTTTGTTTGCATCTGCGACCTTTTCGTTTGGACTGAAAGACGTATTTTTGGCTTCAATGCAGGAGAGAAGGTGTTACAGGCAGGCTTTCTAGCCCCCCCCCCCCCCCCCCCAGTCAAGCTGCATGCTGTCCCATACACGCCCATAGCATCTTAGGGGAAAATATGACAATTCGGACCCATAACTTTTGTAGTTTTAAAGGCTGGGACACGTTGCACACTGAAGGGGTTCATAATTTCTAGCCTTCATCAAAAATAAATTGGTGTTCGAGGTGTGGTAGCGGAGATGGGGACATGTAGAACGCATGAGACAGTTGAGAAACGTGTTGAAAAACGTGACTGGGATAGACAGTTTGACGACCCGAATCGGTAAGATAATATTAAAATATACGTCAGACGAATAGGTTTCAGAATATGCTCTGCATTCGTCAACTTTGATGTGGGCTCCTACGAATGCATTAATGAATATTCGGATTTTGTGAAAGACGGAGAATTTTTTGACTTTCTGAGCGACTAATAGCTTCTGTAGGAGGATTCTGCTCTACGGAGTTGGAAGTTGGTTTGTTGTTTGCTTAGTTACAGGTTATTTGTGTGCATTTTTATAGCATAGAAAATAAGTAACATTTTCTCATTAAGTATGTATCTGGGTCAATAGTAAACAAAGCTGAATTGACCTGATGTGATTCGATAAAGAGTCTGACGAGTACATCGAAAATATTAGTTTCCACGGCTCACATTTAAGGCAGGCGTAAGTGAAGCTTTTACGTTCTGCCTACACCGGGAATGGACCAAATGAATAATGAAAAATCAGCTGTCGCGCGCCTCATGCGGGTGGATTCCCTTTCAGGTAAGAACTGGTTGCAACGCGGGTTCTCGGAGTAAGCCTACACTGGCAATGAAAGTAATGATGCAATAGCGTGTTTACCCCCATTTTCGCGAATCGGGGGAACAAAAAACGAAAGACAAAAGAAGAAAGAACACGCGTACTTCTCGTGGTGCCCTCTATCGCATCGGCAGCCACGATTTCGCCTTAAGAGTCGGGAAAATTCACAAGCCCGCACAGAATTGTGGCCTGGCCCAGAGCCCCTTCTTTTATGGCTACGCAATTTCAGGATTAAACCGCACTTTTATGATTTTCATGCTCCAAGATCCAAAAAGACGCCTGTGGTTACTGATTGTGTTTCTGCCGTCTAGTCACGCGTAGGCTTCTTCAAATGTTACAATGAGATACTTTATACACCATTACGACCACTGACGGAAATCGTGGGGGAAGGGGGAATGGAACTGCTTGGAAAACATCAGCTTATGTTGACGCTAATTCGTTCTGCGAAAACACGAACGTCATAATGTGTTGGAGTATCATTTACGCTTTTCAGAAATTCTTAGAAAATTTTGGAAGTTGAAGTATTTGGAAGACAGCAACAAATAAAAATTATATTTTAGATAAATTGTTTATTTACGTATTGTTTAACGATTTATTTACTTTTTTGGTACAATTCAACGCAGAATTGTTGACTGGAAAGAAACCCTACCTATAAGATAAATTAAAACCACAGTTGTAATATTTATCAGCAAATAACTTATAAAATTCTGAATGTTTATACATTTTAACGAGCAAGGAGATATTTCGGAAACGGAAGGAAACGGGTAATTTTAAAGCATTTAAGTAAATCTTCCTGTTTCGGAAACATTTTAGTTAGCATGTTTCTTTAAATTAGTCTGAATCTCGTGTTGAACCTGCACGTACAGAGTCGCGAGTAAACATTTACTAATTACTCGAGGACTATTAAATCCCTGACTGACGGCTACGATTCAGAGAAAGTATTTCATTGCCTCGATTTACGTAATTTACAAGGTCAATAATTAAAGATCTGAAATCCCAGCGCATTACCAGATAGAACGCCTTTACTTCAGATTTTGAGCAGTGCACTTGGTGTCAGATCAGGTTCTCACGGCTTCGACTTTGTAGATGGTCGTCTTCTGGGTTTTTGCGCCGTGCAATTCCGTTGTTTCTTTTATTATTTGAGTAGAATAAAAACATTTAATAAAATGTTTAAAACGTTTCCGTCGTCTGTTCTAAGAGACTGGGGTAATTAAGCGTAGTACCAACTTTGCATGAGCCACTCGGCAGCGGGTATTTGAAGTGTGCGAGCAAAATTAGATGCAGAATGGAAACACTTCTATTTGTATTAAATTACGTTGTTTCGAATTTAGAACTTTTTTTTTAATTTTATGGACAGAAATGCGATTCTAGGAGTGTTTACACGTTTAAAATAAACAGATGTCGCATTCATCGTGCGATGTGTATTTCTTCCCTTACCCACCTTCGCTTCCTGAACTGTCTCTCCTTTCTACTGCTATCGTGTTCGGAGGTTCAGAATTTTTCTGCGTCAGTGAAAACATAGAATAGTCTCGGAATTATTTTATTGCGGTATTTATCCTCATAAGCATACCAAAACTCCCTGACTTCACTAAAATTCTTCAAGGATGAAAATCGCGTTATACTTTTCAATTTGCTTAAGGTATCGTTGATTCATATTCTTTTAGGTAGCCTCGAATAACCTCAGCTTCTGTCGTGACAACGAACACACTAAACGAATAGGCTCTGATATATTTTATTGGACCTACGTATTATAAGTTAGTAAATATTATTATATTCATCAAATCTCCAGCATCACTGTGAGTGGATATAGATCCTAAAAGTTCAGGATACGAAGAAAAAGTTTCGGAAATTTCTCACAAATCATTTTTATTTATTTTCAAAAAGATAATTTAAAATGATTATACAGTGTACACTTGTACGTAAGGACGAAGTGTTGGTGTTCATAAACTGCAGATAATGTGAAATGTCGCGATTCCTTTGTGATATTTGCACTTTCATCAGCTTAAACTTTCACCGACGAATCAAAGGATGACGGGATGGACTGAGCGTGTAGAATTCGGGAAGAGAAATGGAAATCGCATACGTAATTTTAATATGAAATCTGGCAGGAAGAGACGACCTTAGATTCCGAAACATAGATTGGCGGATGATAATAAAGTCGATTAATTAACTCGTCTGGCTTTGGATAGGAGCCAGTGGTGTGTTATTTTTTTTAACAAGGTAATGAACGTCGATGTTCTTAAAGGGTGGGTAATTTCTTCTTGAAACGAAGGACTGTTTGGCTCCTCGAAGATGCCGCTCCGGTGTTTCTGTGCTGGGCTCAAAGACGGCGAAAGTCGTGGATTTCGATGCACTTGAGATAAAGAGAATTTTGTGGCCACCAGGAACAGTGTTCGAAGACTCGCCCCCCCGTAGTTAGGGTCTTGCTCGCTCCGATGCAGGTAAGGTCAGCAATTTTTCGGAAGAAACATTATTTATGGGGAATAATCGCAGCTTGATGGGGGTCCGTGATCCTATAAAGAATGGAGGTTGTCGAGCGCAGGAGGGCAAGAGACCTGGTCACTGACCACGTTGCGGTGGAGTGTTTGGTGGCGAGGGGGTTAAGCTGGTGAAGGGGCGAATACAACGCCTACTTCAAATCAGAATTTTTTACGCTAAAGTGGCATAACTCTGTACTTTTCTTGCCAGAAGGAATATTAGGACAAACATTTACAACAGGCGAGAATGACGCTGTAAAATTTCTTCTAGCATCATTGGCTTTTGATGTTCTGTTTCTGTTGTACGGCGTAAAGCTGACAGACTGTCATTTCAAAATTAATTTATGTGTAGCTAAGAAAATTACGAAGGAAATAAAGAATAATTGCTTTGTGCCGCTAAGTCACCCATCGAATGAGAAGCTTTGGTGCCCCGACACTTCGAATAACCCAATTTTCTTTGCTCCTTTATTTAATACAGCGGCTTTCACTAAAGTGTTCCATGAAACGTGGACATTGTCGCCGGCTTCAGAAAAGAGCCAAAGTGCGAAGCGGTTCTCAACGCACGGCCCGCATGTTTCTTTTGTGTAATCTTGTACACTTATTGAATTATATTCGCCGCGTAAATTAAGTGCTTCGTTATAAGTTGAGAGTTGGTTAAGTGATAATTAAATAAATTTGTTATGTGAATATTATTGATCATCCTAATATATGAACGTGTTTGTAGTAGTGAATTAGAAGTGTTTACAGACCGGAGGTCCGCGAGTCGAAAGGAAATGGTGAACGTGACAGCGACCATTTAATGATTGACAACCCCTGATATACACAGACGCCATTTTCCGAACTTCCTGTTTTAAATTCCTGACAAAAGAACCTTTCACTCTTTCATAATACACAAATTTATTTTATATTTATTTTGGTGCAGGGTAAATTAAGGAGAATTTTTCCGCTGATCTGTTCTTCAGTGATGGAGAAGAAAACCAGATGTGATCTTAAAAAAATTAAATTGGGTTTGTTGACGGTGATTGATTTTCTTGACGCCGCCTCTCTCTCTCTCTCTCTCTGAATGTACCACTTAATCACGGGCATATTGGTAATTATGATTAATTATAAATCGTGAGACTAAGGCACAGCTCGTGGATTTTAGAAAAATGGAACAAATTTAAAACGAAACAGGCCACCAGGTTTTCGGTTGGTCTCCGAATAGAAACGTTGATGGAATTATTAAGAAAGATACATTCATGCAACTTAAATGCGGAAAGTTAGAAAATGTTATTTTATATTTAACTCTTTCAGTAATTTGGAAGGGATTAACTCAATTTAGTTTATCGTATTAAAGCAAACAGAAGTCTAGCGGTACTAATGCTTAATCATGCATAAGTTATTTGTCATGTTAACTCTGCTATTCGTGGCTTGTGATTGATGACAGTTTTTTATAGGCCAGAGAATTGTACCAACCAGCAGATTTCCTTAAGATTGATCGATAATAATTATGTTCTAATCTTTTACTCTGTAATTTTGAAGGGCGCCATTATGTTTGTTTCATTACGGACTTAAGATGGCTGGCTTTGTTATCAAATGTTCCTCTTTGATAAAACAATGCTGTGTATTTGCAAGAAATATGTTTTCTTTATAAACTGACAACACTTTAGTGATTTTGAACATTATATTAAATTATGCTCACTGACATCCATTATGTTGTTCAACCGTGGCATCATCTGGTTTTCGATACGTGTACAAAATGTGGTTCCTTGTCTTAAAGTTAGATTAACGTCGATATGTGATGTGCGATACTTTTCGTGTAGCCTCTGGATTTCATAACGCAGACGTATTATCCTTTTGAACGTGTTGCGGATTTAGCAGAGTCTGTGAAATTTCAGGAGTCGTGAGAGAAATGACAATGTGTTTATTGTGTCGAATGTGAGGTGTATCACTGTGTTTCAAATCGTTTGCCCTGCTTAATTAAGATGAATACATTATTCAGAAGGCTGGGGAATTGATGCAAATTCTCGCAATTGGTAGCTGGTTTTTACCCTTCCATGATAGTCCGATTAATTCGTACGGACGTGTTTTGCAGCGAAAGAAATGTGACAGTTGAACAATTACAACCGAGTGTTATTACGTGTTGTGTGCGTGGGGAGAATCCAATTTACGCTTCGTGGTGGGGACGTAGCCATTTATTGGTGTCTGTAGGCCCGTATATTCCATACTTAAAACCACTGAACTATTTCGACGAAATATGGTACTTGGGCCCCTGTAAATTTAAACTTTTACTGTTTCTTATGCAGCATAGATAAATCTTTATCGATTCTCTCGGAAACGGATGTGGTCCGGAATACTTGCACAGATATTAAATAAATAGTTCGTAAGTCTTTTATATGTTTGGCAAGTACGGGAAACATTTTCCCTCTGTGAGAAAATGTAAATATAAGGACAAAATAATTTCGGAACAGAAACTAACCTAACCTTCCTCTGAGTCCGTGGCAGGATCGCCTTCAGTCAGTCATTGCACGAAATGATCTCGGAGCGTAACATTTCCTTTAGTTGTTTTGAGAATCCGATTTACACTTGACTTTGAAATGCCGATGTCACTAGCAAAGCGGCTTAATTACCTCTTCGAAGATCGTGTCATCTGCTGTAACGCCGTAGCTGAAGTGTTTCCACTGTTTCAACTTCTATATAAAAAAAATCACCTTCTAAAACGTGACTGCTGCGAAAATGCTTTTGTGTATCATTTTTTGACACTTCCTGCTCGTAACACAACATAATATATTACATTACATAATGTATTACAACTAAACAAATTGTTCACCATCATTATGAAAGAAAATTTAAAAAAAAAACTTGGCAGTGTGTGGAATTTTGAGGTTATATCCAACAAATTTAACGCAGAGAAAGCTAAATTTAATCGTGGTAGTAACAACAGAGTTGTAAGACTGACAATATGTAAATTTAAAGTGGGTTACACGGAACATCTTGTTTGAAGTTTGTAAACAGTTAATAGTCCTCCCCTGTTATGTACTGTTACTATCATGAACTGGTTATTATAATAACTATAACACGAATAATATTATAATAACGAAGTAGTTATTTCGTGAATAATATCAAATACAATACACAACATACATACCGTACCAGATTCCGATTAAAGGTGAAGAATTTCACTTCGCCTTAAATTCAAATTCAAGCCGTTTGTACTTTAATCGTCTGTGATCAGAATCAAATGCTCAGCTGGTTCCTGATTGGTCGCAACGAGTAAGCAAGTTTCTTGTTGTGTATAGCGCGTACTTCGTTCAAGTAACTGTGAACAGACAGGAGTAAATGTCGCGAATGTTTGTTGCTCACTCTCTATTTCAGATGCAATGTCCTGAATCTGACACACGACCAACGCGTGCCTCTGTGTGTTGTGCGCTCCCTCGCCATGTTGTCAGCAACATGCTCACGGTCCTTTGTTGCCTTGTTTGAAATGACGTCTGGTCTCAAGGCCTGACATCCCCGAGTGTGATTCGTCGTGGTAATAAAATGCAGGAGGGACAAGCATGGAGTTGCTCTCTGGCACAAATCATGTAAAGTTCAAGTCGCTATAAAACCCGGAGAATGATGTGAACTCTCTTCTCTTCTCCCCCCCCCCCCCCCACATACCAGCAACTTTTTCATGTGGTCTTGTTCTTCCTCCGACACCCAGTGAGCGAGGAGTTTCTCTGCCAGTTGGCAGCTTGTAAAGACGCCCGTTTTCTCTCGTCTTCCAGCAAAAGACACGAGATCTCGGACGATTCTCGTTCGGTTCTTTTCGGGGACACACCTGCATTTTATGAGCGCCGTAAGTGTTGGCATCTGCAGCCCAAAATTTGGTTACGTATTTTGCTACGGTGCTCTTCATACATGCCATAAGTGGGCATCAGGCACGAAATGATGAGAATTCCTCATCAACTGTAATATATTTTGTGTCCAGCTTCTTGCCTTATTTATCATCACGAGCGATTGTCGAATAACTTAAAAGACGCTTCCGTATGACAGAGTGGCCCTGTCTTGGGTTCTTTATTTCCGGTTATTCAAACCGCCACAGACAATCAGACCTCCAGCAAAGGTCACAACCTCTTCTTTCGCAGATTCCTTACATTTTCCCTCTCTTTCAGTGAAAACACGACAGCCTCCTTCATTTCAATGTTTCAGTCGAATTTCCAACTCGCCATGTCTTACGAATAGCCTCAGAACTTTGTAAATTACAGATTGAGTGTCTCTCCACCTTTTCCGGCTCTGCGCTTCGGACGGCGTGTGAAATGAGAATGATTTTCCTTGCCAGTTATGAGAGATTGGTGCACTTTCCGCAGTAATATTCTCCGGCGCAGTCGCTTTCGTCACTAAACCTCGCTGTTTCGTTGTTGTCGTCAGGCCCTTCCCTAGGAATTGCAGCGTCTTCTTCGTCAGTGTAGAATGTTAGCCAGCAACATATTTCTCGTCGCTTATGCTGAAGTCCATCTCCCAGTTTGTGTCGCTGACAGCTTCAAACGCGCTCCGCGTATTTCCCGTTGGTTCTAGCAATCCTGGGAAGTTCTTTATTTGTTTATTTAAAACTTGTGGTTGCTCTCGAAAGGTGTAAAGAAAATTTTCCATTTAGAAAACTAAGGACATCTGTACTAGACTGTGAAAAGACTATACTTCAAGTCTGAGTAGCCAGCCAAAAACTGGGTATTCTTCTACGTCACCAAAAAGGCAATAAAATGATTGATTTTGTGAATTTCTCAGAATTCCAGAACCAGCAGAGGAACATTAGGAATGTAATTAATTATTAGGCTGCTGGGTGGGACGGACGCTAGGCTCATCAAGACGCTCTCTTACAATTGTGTAACTTCTCTAGGACACTAGAACGTACTCGGCGGTTCATTCTGCTATTGTGGTGCATGCGCACTTGACTAAAGTACAGATTGTTCCATCTAAAACGCAACTATACCTTCACGAAGCCAATGAGTGTATTGATTTCTTGCAACTATTTTTGCAGCTGGTGCATTGAAATTGAAGCTACAGCCCCAGACGATTTATTGTTGTCTTATTCGTTACTTTATTGTCAACAAAAGCATTTCTAATTCTTTGTGAACAGCGGAAAATAATCTCAAAGTCAATTATGGCGTGAGAACGAAAGTAATTTTGTTCGTGAAGAAACAGGTTGCGGAGATTCTGCGCAACTGACGTACGCAGCGGCCTAGCATCAAGGATGACACAGTCTGTTATTACATGGGGGTGGCCCTGCTTAAGATTAAATTTTATTCCGTAGTGCGTGACTGTTATTGGGTTGCGTTTAAAATGGAGCAGCCTGTACTTGGCAGACAAGCCTCACAAGTGTGGCCCGTCCCGAAATGCACATAATTTTTCCATCGTGTTCATTGCAACGCGCGTTTAGAAATCTTGAATCTTGAGTTTCACGGTGAAGGTCGGAGTTTATATTACATGGGCGTTGACCTTTGTACCATAGCATGCGATTTATTCAGCATTGTTTTAAGTGGTACTTCCAGGCCGAAATGATGAAACGAGACTGTAGTAGAATTTGAATTTGGGATCTGTTACGGATTTTGCAGCTGGAACAGTTAACGACAATCATTGAGCACCGCGAATGGGAAAATCGTCGGTTTGCGAGGAATTCCACCGAGTGCCGATGTGAATGCGTGTGAAATTGGGGTGGAGATTTTCCATATGTCGCCTGTGCAGATAAGCAGGCCAGTAGGGATCGCATATGGCGAGACTCATCCCGATTTGCATGAAACTTGCTTCGTGTGCCAAGTTGCCTATGTATTCAAATAGCCAAATATTACCAAAAATATCGGAACAAGATTTTCAGTTTCCCGTATTGATTGGATACATTGATATTTTAATAATATAATCTCCCAGCACCAAAATTTCACTGCAACAAATACATTGTAGCATATCTCGAAATTTGAACATCCATAATACAGAAGCCCGCTTCTGAAAGCCGAACTCTCTTCATTCGTAATATCGTGTCTCCATCTTGTTATTGTTCGTCCAAGTGGCTCATTTCCAAGACGTTTCGTCAACAAAATGGTAAATACGCTTTTTTTCCATACGCATCCAAATCGCATGCAGGGATCTTAACCCCCCCCCCCCCCTCCCTGATTTTGCTATTGTACCATTATGTTTAAACTACGCTGAAACTTGCTGTGGCATTTTTAAAAAAAATTATGTGCAATGCTGTTTTTGTCTGGCATTAATTTTAACACTTCAGTTCTTCGTAGACAGTCCTCTACATCAATCTGTTAAGAGCATCACTAAAGCTTGATCATTATTTAATCGCGATTAAACATTAAAAAATAAAACGTGCAACTCTGCAATTCGATGTACTGTGAGGTTGGCAATCCTGGTGCCTTTTCTTATTATTTTACTCCAGATGCTTAAGTTAATTGTGACAAAGACATCATTAAACTTCAGTCAACTCACTGAATATTGTATTCTTTTCGCTGGCACAAATTTTTTTGGTACGGTGATATCGAGTGCTCGCAGGGATCGGGTAGGACAGTCGTAGATGATTTATGGTTTTATCCTGGCCTTCCGAATGCGAGCTGTGATAACCCGCTCGGATTGGCACAGAGGCGCACGATTGCAGAATTTCGCTACGTGAATAAAGTAGTTGGCCAGTCGACGTGCGTCATGTAACAGTGTTTTTAATACCGATCCATTTGCCTAATGAAATTAGTCCATTCTCCTGTTTCAAAATATGTTTTCTTTTCTTCGTGTATTCTGTTTCATCTGCTTGAAACTAGTAAAGCTTTGAGTAGCTCAGCGCAGCGCGTTTCTACTTCCGACTTTTATGTGCGTAGTCTTACCTATTCGCGTCGATTGGAAAGCGTATCCATCTCTGTCTGCTACACATTCCAAGTTCTGGAAAGCTTTCGAATATAGAGAATTTTAGGAAAGTGAAATTCATGTACTCAAGTGACTCCAGTGTCCAAATTTTAATCTCGGAACCAGGGGTACGAACTCGCAGCTTTCGTTAACCGTGTGCATTTCTGAGGCGATCAAATGTAATAAGCAAAGAGTGAAACGAATTTCAGCACAGATATTTTGTTTCACCGTAAAACATTTGGAGCGATTGAAAAATCCACCGTCTGTCAAATCCTGTAAGTGGTCTTATATTCGCTTAAATTTTTAAACCTGTCTTATACTTACTTGATACTTTTTCGCAGTTTTGAAGTCCGTACTTCCCTGGATTATACACAACTTAAGAATAAAACTAATGAGAGGTGTTCAGTAGAGATCTAATGTAAGAGGGCGCTTTTCCGCGCCCCCCCCCCCGTATGTCTTGGCCTGTCGGTAGCGTACGGTATTCTAAACAAATGGACTCGTGTGCACTAGTAAAATACAGAATTTAAAACGGACAGAGCTTACGGATGTGAAATATAATACACATATGATGACGTAATCAATAAAAAAGAGAAATATTAATGTGTCGCTATAAAATTACTCTCCAAGGAGAATATAAGAGACGTGTAATTAAATGTTACGAATTATCTGAGGTTCTCAGGACGGGGAAGATGTCGCTTCCGGTCAACGTCTCCTTGTGAACTCGTACGTAGCAACGACGCACCAGAGGAACGTAATGTCTCCATCTTCAGCTCTGAATATAGAGGCAGTATGTTCCTCCGAAACGTCGGTGTCTGCTTAAAATACGGCCAGTAGAACACCCGGTTTAGGCCAACTTCCAGCTGACGAGATTTGCTGATGCCTCAACTTTTTTATTTATGCATTGGAGTCATTAAACAAGTTGCGTTAATAATAATAAAGGTCTTTCGGATATAAAATGCAAATAGTGTTCCCCGTCGAACTTGCGAACGTTAAAAGAAGACTAGCGCATCTACTTTAAAAAGTTACAGGAGTAATTATTATTCCGAGCTTCTACTGAAGACCCCTTTATCAGTGTTGTGTATGCTCTCCGTTGAAGAAAATGAGATTTGAAAATAATAGTACAGAAGTGAAAAGAGTGTCCCTGTTCATCGGTCTCCCCCACCCCACCCCACCCCACCCCCGACCCCTTTTCCGTCCTCCTTATTGACATTTTGGACTCGTCCCGTCCTGAATACAATTCCCATGTGTTTTCGTTCGGGCATTCAGACGACGTACCATCTCTGTCTACCCGCGCTCCCTCAGCCTCTTAAAGCTGTAGAATTCAGAAGTGTGTGACTGAAGAGAACCTCCTTAAATCCGTAGTGACACTTTGTCCGACTTCACTAAACCCAACCGCAGTCCTGGATGACATAAATCAGGAATCATTTTTTTATATTGTTTGCTTTTAATTAATTGCTATTACTAATTATTAAATTAATTATTTTACACACTTTTTGTATGAGTAACGTAGAAACTGTGGATCGTTGCGAGAGCAAATTTAGTGAACAGAAACCTACGTGGAAAGTCCATTTATCAAATAGAAATTGAGTGTGGCAGCTCCAACTCCGTGGCTCAAAAATTCTTCGTGGACGTTTGTAGCAACGCATGGCGGGAGTGTTTTATGATATATAGAACTCGTGTTGGATTCTTGTAATCTGTTGTGATTGTGCGTACCCTAAAACATTGACGTATTTAAAGGTTCTGCGCAAAACATGATTTTTGGGGCACTCTGTATGTGGCATTGTGTAAACGTTGTAAAAAATAATTTTTGTTATGTTACTGCTTAGTAATTCTAATCGTTATCTTTCCATCCCAAACGCTACGAAATTTTAATCGGACAAATAAAATATTTACAGTTGTTAATTGTGTTCTTGAAGGAACGAGTTTGGTGAATACGCAAGCCTGTGTTCTGCTGTCTGAATACGAGCTGTTAAGCCTTGGACAAGCTACCTGGCCGCAGCGAGAATGTTAATTAGAAGTTGGGCATTGCACATGAAAAGCATTGTTCAACAGATGCACAACACAACCTAACATAGGTGGTCCTCAGCTAATACGGAGCACATACCATCCTTTCGCTGTCCAAGCGGAGTTAGAGATAGAACGCGCAGTTGCGAGAGGAAAAATTCTAAGGAACCTGGGAAAGGTAGAAAGATATCGGGCATTGCCTCGTCTTTGCCACGCGTAACCACATGATAAGAAAGACTTAATTTTGTTTCCTTTATTATAAATTTTGCGGATATCGTAATGATTTCATGTAGAATGTCAAGTCACTAATATTTCAATGTTGCCTCTACGTTGCAAAAATCACACGTACAAAGAAGTTTAATTTCACAGTGACACTAATGGAAAATTCGTCAGTGTTGACTTAAGACTAGGAGAAGAATACTTTGAGTGCATGGAGCAGGGTCCTGTTTGGGAAGCTGACGGTCTCTCAGCTAGTCATAAAGTTCTTCTCCCTTTTACGGTGACCAAGTTGTTCACAAGAAGTCTGTCAGCGGTCGCTCTGTTCAGGCTTAGGTCGTTTCAAAGAGCCCGCCTAAGTCTCTTGCCCTTTGCAAGCTTTCGTAAGATGGCGTTGTTTAACGGCGAGGGCCCGCTACACCCCCCCCACCCCCCGTTAATCTGTAAGCTGAAGGTCCGCCCCTTGTTGGCTGTTTCTAATTGTTTATTTAATATACTCGCAGATGCCCTCTGTATCGGCAGGCCTTGTCTTCTAACGTCCTATGCAGATTTTAAAATGAAATCACAATTACGTAAAATTAGTCACAATTCACCAAGTGTTTCAGAGGCGATGTGATGATGGGGGACTCGATACTACGGAAAGATGGTTACGCTGACAGACCTTGAGATGTCAATTTTATACATGCTGAGTAATTCATCACCCAACAGGTCGTAATTCGTCTCAAAGTTCAGAGTGCCCTGCAGTGGAGGTCACGGGCTTCAATTTTACCAGCATCCAATTTGTGTTATTGATCAGTTCGCAATTGCGTTTAGCTTGTCGTTATTATGATTTGCTTTTTACATAAACAAGGCAGGCATCTTTCTACTTATCGCGTATAATCTTAAAGTTTCAATTTTTTCTTTGTTTATAATTATTGAATTATAAACAGTATTTCACACACAACCTTGGACGAAACCCGGTAACTCCAATTTCATACAAGAGTTTGTACTTACGCTTTGGATCCACCTCCTGTGGAATTTCACGATTATGACTTAAGTGACTCATTATTTACCATTTTCTTACTGAACGTTAAAGAAAACTTTTGTCGGCATCAGAGGCGTATCGCTCCGTCTACAGACTTGCGTGGTGGCTTCTAACAACTGCAAGAAAACTTTTCTCCCGTTACCAGAAGGAAGGAAGTGAGATGAGGACCTGTCTAAAGCGGAAGTTCCTGCCACTCGTGTAATGCGGAGGTAATAAACGGCAGGGGGAAGGAGTAGCCATTTTCCTCGCCTTATGCGAAACTGCTTGGAACCTGATGTGTAGGATTGGCTTCTACTTTGGGTTAATAACGAATGTTACTTCCACTGAGTACGTATGCAATCAGTACGTGAAACATAAGCTATAAATTAAGACGGAAACTTAATATGTTTATTATTTATAATTTATTTAATGACTATTTTTCGGTAGCTCAGACTATGTAGCGTAGAATGAGAAGATGATATCGGATTATTAATTGGAAAGGATTTGGAAGGAAGCGTTATTGGCCTCGCTTAAGGTACTATTACGGCATTTTCCTGGAGGGACTGAGTAAAATCACATAAATCCTGGAAACTATACAAAATATCGCACTGTGTACGTTTCAGCGATATCCTGGAATGAAATCTCTGCTGATCTGACTGCCCTTTAACGGCGTTTTCAGACAATATCCGAGACAAGGCTTTATCGAGAGCGTCTCGTTCCCCCTCTGCTCCGTATGACTAAATTTCCGGGGCCTGTGTACGCTACAGCTGGCGTCCCAACAAGTCTGCTAGCAACTGGCGCCACGACGCCCTGCGCCGCGGGTGTGTGTGGGCTGCGGGGCCAAACACGAACCACATCGCCGGCCAACTTTATATTGTGGTACCAGCAGCGTTAAATAATAATTCATTATTTTATCACATTAATTATAATATTGTGTTGAAGTCAGTATGATGTAGGACAGTTTTAAATTGTTAGCGTCTGTCTGTATCCGGCATTCTTATCAGCTTCAGAGACACATACTTTGTGTGTGAGGTGACCTTTCATCCACACGGCAAATGTTTGTGAGTGTGATTTTGAGTTCTCATATGGAAATAGTTTTTTCCGAAATATAATAATGAAATCGACACACAGTAAAGTTTAAGGAAACTGTTTTCTAGGAAAGAGGTTTTTATTAAGTACACGAACACATTAATTCAAACATTTTACTAATTTATTTTCTGTTTTGTAAATAACTAAACTTCATTTGCAATTCCCTGGGATCTTCCTCAAATCCACTCTAAAGGCTAATACAAATATGAGAGAAGTTGAGCATGGCTTTATTCTGGAATGTAGCATCGTGCGGCGTGCTGGAGTATTAACCGACGTTTCATACTCGTCATTGTGAGAGCCTGCGAGATGAAGTTTCATGTTTTCTAAAACATTGCTATTTGATATTAATGCGAATCTCAAAACTCTGACTGCAGTTGGATAATTTTCTTGATTTGTTATAGATTTGCACCTCAGAGGTTGAAAGTGCACTTTGCTTTATTTTGTTTAGCTTAATTCGCCGTAAACGTAATAAAAATTCGAAGGTTTATGAGTGCGAGATATTATTTATCAGTTGACTTTTTTACCTGGCATCTCGTGTACAAGAAATTCGCATTCTATGTTATACTCACCGCAAAAGCGAAATTATATCTGTAATTCATTTCACTACCTTGAACATCGGGAATTCTGAAATGGTAGATTCATTTAAATTCTCTCGCTTTTCTTAGTCGTCGTACGTCTAAGTAGTGCGAATCTGTACATGCATTCTCTCATTCATACCTTCAAGAGTAGTTTACGATTTGCATATTTTTTCGGACTCCGTTTCACCTTGTTGACGTGTCAGTGGTTTGTTATGGAAGCATTTCGTACGAATTGAGAGGAATTGCACATGAACGAAACGTCCAGGATATTTGACAGCGTCGTTGCATGAACCGAAAGTAAATTAGTGGTAGTAGCAAGGGGCCAACTTTCTGATCGAATTAATATATTTTCTGAAGAAGAAACTCGTGAAATATCTTCAAATAGGTCGTCGATGAGCACATTAAGAAGTGATGCGCAGGTTGAATTCCGGCATTGCCACTCCAAGTCCTCCATGGCTTCTGCCCGTAGGGAAATGCGTCGTTTGTGGCCAGGTGGCCTTTCGCTCTCCGTCGTTCCCTATTTTTGGGCGTCTTCCGTGCTAACCTACCCTTTCCCTCCCCATTTTATACAATCCATCAAGAGTTTCTCTTTGTAGCGCTTGAGTAAGGGGGAGGGGGTGTTGTTCGTCTCCTTCCGTGCACTTGAATGTCACAAGGACATGCCATAAAATCCCGCTGACGACTTCAACAAAACATCTCATTCAGATCTTAACGAAGTGAAATAATATTTAAATGACACATTTACGTGTCTGTAATTATCGCCGTCGTGCATCAATCTGTGTGGTGGGTGAGAATTGGTCTGTCACATTAAGGAACATACAAAGATTTAAGAAGTTTGCAGAGACTGGAAGGAAGGAGATGTCGGAATTGTATGCATAATGAGGACCTTCGTAATTTATACTCTTCAACAAATAATAGACCTGGTATAATGACCAAATAAGGAGATATGCAATGTGCAATGCATGTAGTGATTTCGAGGCACGTAAGATATGAATACAAAATCTTGGTCGGACAATCGGCGAAGTAGGCGTAGATGGTTGGATCATATTAGAAATGATCTCGCAGGAATATTATGTGACGATGTGGGCTCGATTCTTTTGGCCTAGGCGACAGACAGTGATAATGAGACTTCGGGTTCCATGACAGGCGAAAAGTTTCGCAGCCAGCTGTGTCACCGTTAGCTTCTCAAGAAGTGCCTTAATCGACAGTAATGTGACCTCTGTCTGATTTTTTCGTTGCTTGCTCAGATAAAATGGATTCCTGACTTCGCTCCCAAGAAGTGCTTCTGTAATTGTATATAATATTTTTTTTAACAGAGTTAGATTTATTCAACGCCCGTTTGTCGACATTCCTTGCACCTTCCTTGGCTTTCACTCCACTGAACTTCCAGCAAAGAAAATAGTTACTGCGTTTGATTCCCGAAATTTCCAAAATATTTAAATGAGAATCTTCTCTCTATAAGAATAATTGTATTTGAAGGTAATTGAAAGTTATTACATATACAGTTATGGTTTATTACTATGAAAAGCATTGTAACTTAATCAGTTAATACACATAAATACACAATTTCCGGGATATAATTTGAAAAAACAAAGTTAATAACATAGACTAAGTGGAACATGAAATGAAAATGATTGTGCGATCCTCAGTGCTATATGTTTCGAGTTCCCTAGGTCTGCGAGAATTCAAATTTTTATACATATATATCACTTATTGTAGTCGAAATTAATGACGAACCCACCATTTTTACAACTGTTGTTACATAAGCTGTATGAAACAGAAAGTTTTGTTGAAATTTCTTTTTAAAACCAACAGCTCCCTGTCCATTTATTTGTTAAAGTTTTATTAGACAATTTGATGACGTATTTCTTTCCTGTATTTAGAGAATCAGAATTCGTCGTCGTTTCAAAATAATCCCATTCTTTTCTAGTTTTATTACCGAACGTCCGTCACTCCGAAACAAGCAGTTAATTGCACTTCCATTGCTGAGGGCGCTGCACGCGAACGTTCGTTTTTAAAGACTGATTGAAAACTAAAAAACCGGTTGTTTGTTAACTCTTCATATAAAAATCTAAAAATGTGCACACTGACCGAGGAAGGTTAATTCGTTTCTTGTTTACGCAAAATCAGCTTTTGGAAGTCGTTGACTTTGCCTCGATGGTAGGGAACATTATTTAGAGTGTGAAGAAGCTAAAGATTTGTGAATAAAGTTCATTTCGAAATACCTCTGTGCTGGACTTCAATATTGGGCTCACTCAACCAAAATGTGTATAACACACATTTCGAAACATGTGCTCTGATGAGAATCAGTGAAGTTCGCCTGTTTCTCAAACGCATTTCGCGGCGCTGCTGTACTGTCGACGTTAATCTTCTTCGTGTTATTTTTATTGCTGATAGAAAAGCTGTTCTTAAAAAACAGACTTCCACTGCAGATACAAAAATTATTTTTTTTGGCATTTTATTTAATTATATATTCATCACATCGAAAAATATTTCAAAGTTTTCTATTATAATTTTGTGTAATTTACCAATCGTTTAAATCGTAATTTGTTTCTTGGAAGAATGTTTATGAATTTCACTGTGATCTTCGCGTAAATATGGTTTATTTAGGAGCGATTCGCGTAGGAATTTAATATACCACTTGTCTGTTGCCGTAGAACTCCGTTTAATCCTATTTTAAGGAAAATCCTTGGAGGCGGACAGACACACTCTTCATTTCATATCCTTACTTCGTGCACTTTCTCTAAAAAAACATTCCGCAGTTTTACGGTAATTGTGCCTTGAGTCATATTATGATAATCTCGAGGTGCTCACTTCCTGATCTGATGTACGATTCCATTGAGAAAGCAGATTGGCTTACTGAATGTGATCTTATTCGATGGTGCGCACGTCAGACAGCTTAGTGAAGTAACATTGGGACTTCCACTGAAAATTGTATCCGTAATAAGATGGCTCTTAATTATGAGTCATCTTATTACGAATACAATTGTGTCACTAGAATTATAATTTTGATGCCAAATTTCACGAAGTCCAACGTGGAGAACGTAGTGTCGTCAGACCAACGAACTGCTAGCTGTCACATCTCAATCTTCATCTTTTCTTGAGATCGCACCCCAAAATATTTGCTGCAAAGAAATCTACGTACACACCTCCTGCAGAATCTCCGCTCGCTCAGAGGGCGGACTGTGAAATCGGCGGAACTTTTGACATGCCATCCCCTGGAAAGCTGTTTTATGGGAGTCCATTATTTTTTTAAGGCGTGACATCGTAATCACGTGACATATTGCCAGCGATGGTGGAACGGAATAGCAATGTGGCCTCTTAACACCAGTCTATAATGTGCCATTTTCTTCCTGGCGTGCTCTGTGTTGCAAATAGTTGAAGCACACAAATTTTTCTCTCTATTAAGCCCCTACTTATCAATCTATCAATCTTGTGACATTGATGGACATTTAAATAAGAAAATAAATTAGAATACGTGTCCCTAATTCGATCGTTCACCTGAAAACCAACTGGAAGGCCCCGAAAGTCAATAACGTCACACTTCTTTAATGTGCTTCTAAGTGTAATATGTCAGCGTGGCGATAACGTATTACTTCTTAAAAATTTCAAGGAAGTCAAATAAAACCGCTAAGAGATGCTGACATTTTGTGCTTCTCGTTAATTGTGGTTTAAATCTAACGGTAAGGGGGTGGCAGAACATTTTGTGGCGAGAATGGAGATTCTCAAACTGTAGGGCCAATTCAGTTCAGGTCAATTTCTCCTGCGTACGCCCTCCAAGGGTCCAGCCTTGATATGAGGCAGCGACGATGGACAGCAAATTGCGCCTATCAGTTCCATCAGAAACAAAGCTGGGACTTCATCTCGTTTGCTTGAACACCTAAGAACTAATTCCACGGAGCAGAACTCCTCATTGTGAGATAAATCTCCTTCGTTTTGCCTTACTCAGAGAATTCCGTCGCCAAATTCTGTTGTGATCCCGATTAATTCAACACGCATCCTCGTATCGTATCTCTTTATAAGATTCCTAGGTTTTACTCAGTGACTACCAGAGATTCTCAGTGACGAAGGCGGCCAGAGCCTGAAGCTGCTCACCGCCTCTTTGTCTTGCGTTGAGTGTGGGAATTATGGTAACCGTTTTAAACATGAACAAGTTAGTAGCGTTCGCTTGCCTCTGAGTCTTCAGCTTGTGAACTGAGCGTCAATGAAGGAGCGAGGACAAGAAAGTGACTTTGAATGTAAATGTTAACAGAATGTGCAACTTCACGTTACAGCAGTCACTTCTATTAAAACATAAATACTTTGTCTTTTAGCCTATGAGCAATCTAATAAAAATTTAAATGAGACGAATTGAAAATTCAGACAAGACACGCGGTTAATAGGTTAATGTGCCCATATTTTAAAACGTTTGGACAACTGGACCAATAGCATACGAGCACATTTAATGTGTTTGGTTACTCTCGTTTTAATGATTATCTGTTTTACTTAAGTAATGCAGCACCAGTTCGCAAGTGTTTGTTGTGGAATAAATTTATTCTTGATGGTTCTAGTGACATAATATTTGTTTGTTAATTATACGACATATATTTTATTTTGACTTTGTACGTGTTTATTTTTTTCCTTGTCTATTGAAAAGACGACATTGCGCGTTGGTGAAATTACCGCGAAGAGCCGGTCGGCAGACAACAGAAGTCGTGAGAGTTTCTTAGTTGCCTTGTGGTGTGTTGCAGTCGCGTGTTCGACGGTGACCGTCACCAAGTGCCAGGCGGCCCTCCGGACGCTGCAAGCCTTCCCCTTCTTCCGCCCAACGTGTCTGTGCAGGGAGCCCCACGTGGACCCCGAATGCAACTCCTTCAGGGATTTCCTCTTTGACCACCCCTGCATTTTTGTTCTCAAGAAAGGTTAGTAAGTCACTTTCTGTCTTAAGCATTTTATTTCTGGGTTGTGTGTCAAGCATTGTAACTTGCGATAAATACTGGCGTGGGGAACTTCGACCATCCGTCTCTTTTTATCCTTGAAGAGCAAGGTTTTACGATTTTTAACATTTTCTATCCTCCGATTTGGACTTAATTTCTTGTAACAACTTAGCTGATGCACTAAGATGACGGCCACAAGTTCGTTTGTGTCTGCATCCATGTTGCCAAGAGAAATGGCTACATAAATCCATTTTTCGTAACTTAGTACGTAATCACTTCCACTGAATTAATGGTTGTTATTTCAGTTCTTAGACACAAGTTTTCAAATATTTCGTCTTCGCGCTTAAAACACTTTTTTAAATTATTCTGGAAGGATGATGGTTAATATAAAGTCACGAGTTTACATCTTACTTTTGCAAGAGTGACCTTTGAGACTCAGATAAATGACTTGCGATTTAACATTTTTTGCATCGCAGTTTCTCGGTCGAAACTACTTGTCAAAGCAGTTGGTAAATTTTATTCTCATGTAATAACTACTTCTGACAGATTCTGTGATTCCAGGGGTCCTATCATTAAAATCTTTTTTTGTAATATTCTTTTGGAGCATGCTTTGAATCCTACGTCGTTTATTTTATAATCCTTTTAAGATGCTTAGAGTTCAGAGAACAATGAAAAACCACTACGTGTTAAATCGGCTGTAGCAGTGGGCATACATAGAATGGACGTAAAGAGAGAGAGAGCATAGCTGAGGCCGTCTTTAGTCCCACACTGCGATAAAATCATTACATTTAGGCCCACCGGACATCAGCCTTTATCGCAGATTCTTCATTTTACGCTGACGACTTAACGAAGTGCCTCGAAATGTCGGCCATCAAAATATTTTTAGAACGGCCGAGAATTTCACAACCTTGTTTATTTTTTGAGATTCATAGTTTTCGTTGACTGTCTGTGTAAAGTTTTCCCCACAAAACTGAGAAAGCACGTTTTCCTACTTTACGGCTAAATTCCAAAAATGGTGCCTTGTGTATGTTAAGGTAGTGATAGTAGTGGGGGTTAAAGTTCGTTCTGAGGCAATGAACATTCTTTCTTCAGTCGTATAGTCGGGTTGCCGTATGAGATGCTTCCGAATTCCTGTGATTGCTTTATAATTTGAAAGAAAATTGAATACTCACTGGAAAAAGTAATATTAATTATTTCACACAACGTTTTCCGCTCGGCCCCCAATTCCACCATCACAAATTTTTTACATAATCTTCTCAATATTTCGAGGAGGTTCGAAACCGAGAGAGCGACGTTAGAGAATTTTCGTCAGCGTTCATTTCCTTCCTCATGACTCCAAATACTTTTCCTGAGCACGCTTTGTATTTCAGGGGAAGCTAAAACATTTTAGGGTATAAAAATACATTTTGCCTAACGCTTTAAGCCGTTCTGTAGATTACACTGAGAGGTAAGAGAATCTTACATGCTCTTTCAAGATTAAGAATGTACGAGCGACAGTAAAAATGGAAAATGTAGGAAAACTGTACCTGCCTTCGTTTAGCCTGAACAACCCCTAACTAGTAGCTCTGCCTGCCATCTTGATCTTCACAGAGCTTTGAGATGGCTTCACGTTTACATACAATTATATGTAACAGTCACTCATTGCAGATAAAATTATACGGTTAATATAACAAGTAGTTAACTTGTAATTACTTTGCATAACCTAACCTTACATTTCGTAAGTGTCTACTGCATCTAAGGAGGGTTCACTTTGTATTTCAGAGACGCGGCCTTGTAGTGTCTTGAAAGTCTAATATTGGCTCAACTAGTCAAGATGTTCCCCGATATCACGCGAATCTGATGTACATTGACGTTTCCCCCAAAATACAGCCACAGAACTTAATGCGAGCCAGCTTAATCTATTCTAGGCCTTCACAAAGTCGGAAATATTTTGTTTCGAGATACTTGTAAGCCTACGTTATTTTCTTCAGTGAAGTTTGTATTTTGTATTCATTCATCGTAAGCAAGGTATGAGATCCTTTAAGAACATGTCCTTTGAAGAAGTTCTTTGATCTGTATAACTTCCCCTTTTTTCGCGGCATGTCTGATCACGTTCGTTTATTCGGATCTTAAATACGTGAACGTAATTTATGAACAAATGTTTCATTGCTTCCGGTTACAGGAAATGACGTCAGGGATATAAACTTCCGGCAACTTAAATTTCCGAAATTATACGAAACATAATCAAGAGGATCCGAGAAGAACTGACGACGAACTAACTTCGTGAAAACTTGTTTCGACGGAAATGGTCGCCCTGCGCCCCTCTGTGAGATCGCGTCGACTCACATCGTGATTTTTTTCTGTGCAAAAATTCGTGGCCTTCTGTAAAGAAATTTCTCGTCTGTTAGTAGTCCGTGTTATTTCATACGTGATTTTTAATATATTTTGCAACCTTAAAATTTCAACAGTTTTAACTGACATGTTTTCTTTCTCAGATGAGAAGGAATGAAAGAAATGACAATCCCATCCCCGATTATTTGCGTCGTAACAATTCCACGTCACCGCGGGAAACAGCGTACAAAAGATCGGACCCATTAAAACTGCTCGGTGGGAGTTCGCATCGATAATTAATAACTTCCAAACAGTGGGACGGCACCCAGAATGACGAAATTGTTTCATCGCTAACCGCACTGCGCGCCACGGCGACCTGGAGTGGGGTTCCTCGTGGTTTATGCACTCATACTTCAAAGTCATCATACTTTTGTTATGAATTGTGGTTAAAGTGGGAGATGTTAATTACTGTTAGTTCTGGTTAACTGAAGTCTCTGTTTCAGTAAAAATACGTACGGTTTCAGCGGGCTAGTACCTAGGTAGTTACGTAAGTAATTTACGTAATAGGTGCCTTCACGACGGGCGAGTAGGCACGTAGGCCGATAGCTCTGAAGATGGATTCCTTCCTTACACCGACATTTTCATTTCGCACTTAAAATACATGTACACCTTAGAACTACTTTTTATCCCTCTCGTCACATATCAGAAATCATTATAAGTACCGACTTCATGAATTACTGGTTTCTATTAAAAATCATGTTTGCGTTTGGATATCAGCCATTCCCAAGGATATGTAGCACGTTGAGCACGCATCGCCCCGATAATGGAGGCAGCAAGGACCTCCGAAACGCTGGTGGAAATCTACCAGACCACACGAAGCTACAACTCAGAAGACAGGAATCTTCAAACTCACCGCTTCTTCGAGTAGCCACTAATTATGAAATTTGTCCATGGAAATCTATGACAAACATTTAGGCCCTTGCAATTCGAGGATCATAGACAAACGCACAAGGACGGTCGGATAGCTGGATTCGGCGCGGATACATTATATATATAAAGTATTGAATAGAAGCGTGGGTGAGTCCGTCAGTCGGCGGATAAGCGGATGATAAGTCACTGATTTAAGTTACTTTACAGTGAAATGCGTTGTCGGTCTCAAAATCGGGGCTCCTTTTATTGGTGGGTTTAACAACGAAAGGAGACGTCACTTTTATTCTTTTACATTTCAGAATTGCTTGAAAGCTTCTTCATCAATGTTCAGGGTGTTCGCTATCATCGAGGTCTTCCACCGACCCCCGCTCTCAGCAAATATAAAATAATTTTTTTATGTTTACTCTAAATAATAAAAATACCAGTCACGGAAGTTTATCAGATCCAAGCAATTAGACGTCACGCGTAAATGTCATCAGATTCTGTTGGCCCTGTCTTTACATTTATTTTATTACAGTGTAGAGGAATTACGTGGGAGATAACAAAATATACTTGTAAAATTTAAAATGGAAGTCTTCGAGGTAACAGGTCACTTCGGACGCAAAGATTGTGGGTCAATCTCACTATGTCCGTATCTCACAGCACATAATTCACTGGGTCACGGTTCAGTGTAGGGTCTCTGTGAATGTTGCAATGGACGAGAAAAGTTGGTTATTTATTGACCGTCTCAACGTTTCGAGTTTGCTTAGTAATTTGTTACGTTTCCGTTCGGATGTTTGTCAGTATTTGTACTGCCCTGGAACGCAGTTTTAATTAGAGAAAGTCGTCAGTAAATAAGGAATAAACACGTGTGCATTTCACACACGTGCTCGCATACGTGGCGTCTCATTACAGTGCACGTCAGTCGCTAGCATTGTGTTGCTGTGTGCCTAGATGCCAGGCGTCCGAAACAGAATTCCAAACTTCGACAGGTGGACAGACGGTTCAGCGAACTTGGTTGAAAGCCTCGCCCGCTTAATTACCTTGTCACTGGGTTCGCATTCCGACCGCACACCGAGATTACACATCCTGCATTATCCATGATGCCTCAACACCCATGCCCGACCAATGGGGCAAGCCGTTTATAATTCACCCCGCGTATAAAGGGAAGGCAGGAAGGAGACACAAATGCTCCGATACACCCAGAGGGAGGAGGCACAGCTTGAATCGAGGACTTAAGCGAGCGTCAGATAATAGATTCCACTTTACTTACGTATCTTGGTGGGGTAACAGACGACGAGTGGTTTAATCAGAATGAACAACGCGGTTGACATTTCTCTGCCGTTCTGGTAGGTTGCAAATGCGCGGAAGAGTGGCTTTCGGTATGTCAGGATTACAAGAATTTCGGTTGTTCTCCGAGTAATGCCAATTTAGGCAAGTTTCGTTCAAATTTGCAGCAGTGGGTGAGAGTAGTCATTGAGATCTTCGCAGAGATCTTTTCAGAAGAACGAATCAGAACTGCGAAAACGTTGTCTTCCTCCTTTAAATGTCTTGATTTTTGTTCAGGCCACAAATCTTAAGTGTGTTACATAATTCGATTGCATGGTTTGAGAGTTGGTGCTGGACTGCTCGACGTGTTGTGGCGTAGTGGGTGGATGGAGGACTCATTGCAGACAACCAGCCGGCATGCGTTCAAAGAGCGGGCGATTGGTGGATAGGTCATGCACTCTTGCGAGAATATCGAACGGGTAACCAACCCACGGGGGACTGGGAGACCACTGTCGGCGGCTTGTGGACTGGTAGGCGCTTGGTTAACGAGTTAATACAGAATTGTGGTGGATACGAGATGGCGTGGAGGCCGATGACAACCGAAGGTGAGCAGTGGTCGGATGAAGGCCTGCTACGAATGCCTGGAAAATTCCGAGGGATTCTACGAAGGAGACCAAGTCTGGCCACAATGTCAAACACGGGCAAGACGTAAATTACCTAACCGCCAGTCATCATGGAAACGTTCACACAAGGAGATGAACCGAATCAAGAACGTGGTCTACCGAATACAGAAACATCCGACGGCGAAGATGATGATGATGATGATGATGATGATGTCAACCTGAAGAGACGGGCACCACGTCTAGGTGGCGACAAGTCTTAAGGACGCTCTTCGCCTTAATGTTACCTCATCTCTTTTACCCAGTTCGAAGCACCCGGCGGGCAGTGTGAGCACATCAGTCGTTGCGATGTACAGAAAGGCCTCGATGTCTTCAGCTCCGCTGTGCTTGCCTCGAAGGAGACGTGTCGCTCTCTTGCGTATAAGGCGGGCCCGGTGGGTTATCATTCTTTGTACTAGTGCAGTGACAAAGTGTTTGGAGGTCCAGAGAGAGACTTCGCAGCTCCTGATGGGGTTTCTGCGCTGTTACGCGTTATGACGTGCAGAAGAGAACATTTATCTGCCAGTAGCGGTGACCGAGATCTTAAAAAAAGACAGAGCTGCCATCAAGAAACTCTTTTATTTTCGTAATATGTGAAATAGAACCATGTTTTAATTTAAAGGACTCACAACAGTGTATTAATTGATAAACCTTCACATTATTTGTCTTGTACCTTCAGATGTGTTTAGCAGAAGAATTTAATGCCAATGTTGGATATTTGATGCGAGTAAATAGATTATTACGGGGCGTCACATGTGTCTTGCTGAAACTCCGTCGGCTTCATTACATCTGAACTAATTCCAGGTGTCACGGAGCCGCGTAGACAGAGACTTCGGGGAATAATAGCAGATATCGGAACTTTCGGCTAGACGTGACGTTGACATCGTCAAAGGCAGACTGGGGTTCGATCCCACGAGGGCACTGGCAATTTCTTCTCTGGATTTCCCGTTCAGGAATACGCCAGACGCACTGAAAGACGGCGTAGAAGCGTTCACGTATTGTACTTCTTATTATGTAACGCAGATTCGATGCTCGTGTCTATGTAAGACGTCAGCAAAATTATCTAATTCTTGTAATTGCGTTTTCAATTTTGAAGTCAATGGCGATAGTAGTAGTAACATTAGCATCGCTCTGCAGTTGACACTTAATATAAACAGAATCAGTTTGAATTGTTAGTTTTGTTGTAACCCTTGCATCAAATGGATGGACCAATTTAAGGTCGAAGTTTGCCATTCTTGGTACTGCCTTTCCGAGATATTGTCAGCTGGCATAGAATAACCGCGGAACAACTGTCAGCTCTTCGTCATCGCCCTGATGATGGAAGCAGCAAGGACCTCTGAAAGATCGGTAATCTTTTAGCAGACTACACGGCGAAACAAACCAGACGACCTTCATCTTCACAGGTTTCTAACTCCGATTTTCAGGATGAAACGCGCCTACGTTTTGAATCTTTGTTCCTGGGTTTTGTTCCGACGTTTACAGGCATCTGTTACGCTAAACGTCATCAGCAATGCGCAATTTGGTTCAGAATTTCAAAGCTGAGAAACCAGGACCGTGTACTTAAACTAGAGAGCATCTGCTTCAGGTACTACGCTGTTGTTGTGCCCTAACCCCACAGCTCATCGCTACAGCAAACAAACCATTTCATTGATTTTAGGCGCCACGCAGCGGCCAGAAAGAGAAAATGAAAGGGAAGAAGGAGTGTGATGTGGTTAGGTTAGGTGAGACCATGATAAATGGCAGTGCACTGAATTGGCCTGTTTCATAGCGTGGGAACGCCGTCACTTGTCCGACACTCCACTCTCTTTGGTCCCAGACTGATTCTCCTTTGTTTCCCTTCCTAAATGGCGCTGTAGCTGAATACACAGTCTTCCTCCGCGCGGTCAGATCCACGGTGTTCCTTCCCAGTTACATTCTCCAGGCTACAACTTCCAGTTGTGGTACAGGCTTGGCAGTCTACCATTTTTTTAAAAGTTTATTCGTGTCTTGCTCAGTATTCTGTGACCAACTTAACGTAAAATTCACGATTACGAAAAATATCAGCGCTCAGCCTAGCGATAATTATAAAAGGCGGGAGGCTTACTATCAGCTTATCGAACACGAATCAGCTGTATTGAGTCAGTTAGTACAGGGATTAAATCTGCCCAATTTTGCATCTCAGTTGTGAGTATGTGTTGGCAGAAATTCCTCTGCGAAGCTGCAGTTCGTGTTATTAGTTATTTATATATTTATAGTTTCGTAAATTGGTTTCAGCCGTTCGCACGGCAATTAAACATCATTGGTCAGGCCAGACGCTGCATTGCCAGAACCCAAAATGCGAATGTAAGCGATTCGTGACGTCATGGAACGAGATTGTTTGCTTGCCTTGCTGTAATAGGGTTAATTGTATCGAAAGGTTTTGGTGCGTCAGCAAATCCCAACATTTGAATACGACATATGGCATGATGTGCATATTCAAATATTTGTACAGAGATAATGCGATGTCCTTGTTACATTTCATTTTGAAGCTGGAACAGATTGCATTTCATTCGTCTCTTTATCAGAATATTGCCCTTTTCTGGCCCAGAAACCAAGCGGCGTCACAAAGAAGTTACAGTTCTTGGAATTATGTGTGACGAATTCTTTGCCGAGAGCTTATGTCGCTTGAAATGTAGTGACGTTTAAAAATGATAGTCAAGGCGGAGAAGTCGATGATCATAAGTTTCAGAATAATACCGTTGAAAACTAAGATGTTATTATTCACCAATTGTTAGTTTATATCGAAGTTCGTCCCATATAGCCATCGTCATTGTGTGTTTCCAAAGCTTACGAATTTGGTTTAACAACATACTAGATTGAAGTTTCAAAAAATTTTGAGGACAGTAAAAATATTTTTTATCGCGTGGTACCAATAGACTTTGGATTTAACGTGCGTCCGTTACTTCAACTCCGCTTAAAATTACGGTATTAAAAAAAGATAAACGCTGGAGTTGATAAATAACCTTGAATAGACGAAGAACATTCTGAAAATGAGGAGTGGTCATTTACAGCTGCTCTGGTGGTCTTATTCAACATCATTTGGTGCTTCGTTGTTCGAACGCACTGCGAGAAAAATGTCATCGAATGATAAAACAATGTGCTCATTGCAGGTTTTAATCAATAAAGCAGTTAAAACAGCTGCAACTCGCTGATTTTTTTTTAGATGTAACTCCGGTCCTTCAAAACAAACAGCATTAAGAGAATCACATTTACCTCTATCGAAAAACGTTAATTCGGATCGATTCCAACTTCAAGATGCAGTTCTTTTGCGGGGGGTGTAGCCCTTTGTGCGTGATGTCGACGCTGAACTGATACAAAATCCTCTCGTAACTCAACCTCAAAAGCAGAGAGAGGGAGAGAGACTTTTAGGATGATGTAGTCAAGTCCGGAAACAAGAACGTGAAATCGATCCTGAGGGTGGAGAAGGCGTGTTCTCGTATGCAGCTCCCTCTCACTTGACTGTGTCACACACGAGTGAAAGTGGCAAAGCTGTGAACAGAGTTCGTCTGTCTTCCGAACCATACACAAGGTACAGCCGTGGACAAACATAAAATGGACGTACAACCCGTCAGTTTAATTCGGGAATGAACGGTTTGCCTCATGTTTCATCGCAGGAAGAAGTTTGCCCCGGATCGTAATCCAGTCTTCTGAACGCGCTAATCCGATTTTCAGAAAATTGAATTTCGTTTTTCCAGAAGTTCATAAACCCGTATTAGTGAATTTGCAACGCTGTGGGATCTTGGCTTTCAAATAACAATTCTCTTACTTGGTCACCCGAGTGAACGAAGTTCTCAAGCCGTCTCCTGCACATAATTATGCGCGAAATCAAACCTTCAGATAAGACTAGTTCGGACAAAAGTGTCTCGCACTTATTATCACATTTGTAAAGTGTTGTACTTACGCGTGTTTATTCTTAATTTGTTGCGCTGAACGTTTGGTGCGGTCGTTGCTTAATTGAAGATGCTATCCCGTCATTTCCTTGGTCGGACTGAGGAAAACCAATGAAAATCTGTCTGGATAGGGTATCTCCGTGCTGAGATTCTGACGAAGTACTCGATAGCGACGTTCTGAAACTTTGTTCCAAAAGACCATGTTTCGTGCACGTGTGTATGTGTCAAAATGTACAGCTTACCGAAAAAGGAATTTATTTTGATTTTCCTCTGTTTCTCTCTGAGGCTTACCTTTTGTAATCACAACATATCAGCGGCTAATCGATTGCATGCAGAGCATAAAACGGCTTTAACTGGGGCGAAAACTGAGTTGTTTCGGGAATTTGTTTGCTGCCTTCTGCACAGTCTTCGATTTGTATGTAGGTTTTTTTCTTCCACGCGGGATAATGTCTACTCGTGTTTTGCCACGAGGAAAGAAAAATATTTTCTTGATTTTTTTGGAAAATTAAGGTTGTAAATCCGGATTTCACGTATAAGACATTCCTGACCGAAATTTGACTAGAATTTGTTTCACATTTACGGAAGAATTTAATTACGTTAGAGATGAACGTTAATTTAAATACAAATTTAGAATGTTATAAAAGTGATCTTAAATCTTTAGTAGTTCCGTGTGACGTCCTCAGAGAATTCTTTGTTCACTCGTACACTCACACTCAGGGAATCAATCATTACTCACGTTGGAGACGTTTATGTTATTCAAGTGAAAAATTCAGTCCTGACGATGAGGACACAGATAGTCCTCGAAACGTCAGAACATTTTCATAATCTGACACGGCTGATGGCCTGAGAAGATTAAATTAAGGCGTAAGCAATTCGACTACGAAACAAGATTTACCAGAAGAAGTGAAAAGTTCTCGCGGACTTAATGCTACAATGGGATGTTTAATTCTTTTAATCATGAAGAGAAACCAGAAATCAAATGCCTTTTTGAATTCTATTGTAGCCCGAAAGTGCACATCTAACCCACGAAAGCACATGAAGCCCGAATACCAGAGGTTTACGGTAACTTGAGGCTCGCCTTTGTTCTTCGTCTTGTGACGTGGAGGCTGATTTCAGAGCAATTGTCGTGCTTAGAAAGTGTTCACGCACTGCCACAAGGCAGCGAGCCAAAATCTGACGTGTCGCGTGACGATTTATTTTTTCCACACAAAATAATCGTCCTGTCGCGTGTCTTTCAAGCACTTGACTACGATAATAAGCGCCCAAATATCGAATCTGTGTTCACCAACGACATTACTTCACGAAGGACCCACTTAGGGACTTGGAACTCGCATGAGGCGTGTGTGTGAAATATTATTCTTACGGCTTTGGCGATGCTGAGCGTCGAAGTAGCCAGGAGGAATTAATAATCTCCATTGAGTCCGTGGCCTGTCCAATTATGACTTCGTACGCCACTCTACAGAATTCGAATGATTACGCCCGTGATAAATATTCATTTCGCGTATTTTTTCTTCCAACCACGACAAATTTTATAGCACGGAAAGTGGTGTATCTTAACGAATTAACCCCATTTTATTATTAGAAAAGCCTGGCGCAACCTCTGGCACCCTCAAAAATGCAGCACTAGCAGTTCAGCGACGATGTGGATGAGAATGCTGACGGCTACTTCTTGCTCGTTAATAAAAATTCACCGGACTACACGTGGTTTAACGACAACAATTACATATTACCTTTCGAATAATGCAATCTATAAATTTTGGCACAGACTTTCTTTCGGTATCAATTCCACGTGAAAATTTTGAAACTTGTAGTTGAGTAAAATGTAACCGCACATTTTAAATAATTATTCAAATACAACGTTATCATTAAACAAACAAAAGAACACGCCGACACGAAGTCTCGATCTTCACATCTGCCTCAAGAATTTACTTGCCAAGATCCACGCAGCTGCGCGATTAAGTCACTTCCGGTTTCGGAGCTAGTTTTTTTTGTTGAACAGAGCATGTGCGTTCCTTGATACCTCTAATCTAGTTGGCTGCCCCGCCCTTTGTGGTATCCCACATTTAACTACTGTAACTGCACTGCATACGACGTAGTTTTTCATTAATTTCTTAAACTTCCAAGTTTGAACGCACTCTTCGTGATTTTCCCAAGAGTTTTGTTTCCAAACACTTATAATTTGTGTTCTTCTCGAAGTAAACCTGCAGATTTCTTTCAACACTCATTCAAAAACATTTGCGAAATTAATACATGTTGTACATTTCTTTGTCTTTAAATTACCCCACAGTTTTTCGAGCTCAGTAAGCATTTTCAGAATTAGAGGGTTTTTTTTTTTAAATAATCGCCGTTAACTTGGTTTCTGTTAATTTTTGTTATTCCAAGAAACATTTTCATTCATTCTCAAAATATTTATTGAGTGTAATAAATAACCACTTTCGGCCTAATAATATACAGTGTTTATATTACACTTAGTATTTTACTTCCAGCCCATACGAACTCGTGTTTCCTGCCAGCAGACAATTCGCGAGAGGAACACGTGATTACATTTCGGCTGACAAATCCGTTCGCCTACTCAAATGAAATTTTATTTTGTGCTGATTATTTTGTACCTGAGAAGAACCTGTGAAAGTGGACAAACTCGTAACAAAGGAGCCCTTGAAGTTTATTGCCTGCAGTTGAACACAGCATCCAGATTGCGAACATAAATCAGAAAGTTGTTCACTTTTAATAAAAGGAGACAAGAGATTTGAGATCAAAAACCTGGTTTATACAATGGAACAAAATTGTTCATGCAACACAAACGCGTTAGTTGTAACACAATGTTTGGTTTATGACGTAAACTTAATGATAATGCTTTTCTGCCCAACCAGAGCAACCTCAAATTCTGCTCGTACTTTCGCGCCGGCGGCTGTGAAGGAGAATTGTCAAAATGTCGTACCTGAAGGAGCGCGCTTCTAAACAGAACAGAGATCTCCGCACTCTTATCTCTTGGCTCCTCCCTTTCTGTGGCGAAAAATATCTCGGGGTTAAATTCAAGGAAGTGCGATTCAACTTTCTCATTTCGTCTGAAACAATGAAAGTGTTCGTAGGAACAAAATTATTCATTGCAGCAACGCACATTAAAGCTCCAGAATTCTGTGTGTGTGTGCACAAAACTGTCTGAGTTGTCGAAAGTCTTTTTAATTAAATATCGGTCTGAAATCTTATGAAATAGATCGTTCAACGCAGAACGATGTTTAGGACGGAAATGATGGAATCAATCACAGTGTTTATGCCTCTGCTAAGCCTGTAAATAATAATATTGTCTTCTGGACCTTCGTGGACAGTTTGGATATCATGAGAACTTTTCTTCTTTTCGGTCGGAGTTAGTCACGTCAGTCCAGAAGAAAAGAGGCTTTTGTTTCTGCGGTTACTGTAGTAAGCTGAGTGATGCTTGAAAGAAGACGTGGCCTTCGATGCCAGTGAACGGCGAACCGCTGGATTCGATCTCAAGAGCCAAGTTGTTCTCCATCCTGAATCTGAAAAGTGCCGACCGGAAAGTTAGCGCTTGGCCACTTGATAAAGATAGGAACAGCGTTTTCCATCGGCCGTGGTCGCTGCTCCCTCCAGTCATTTAAACATTCAGGCAACGTTCGAACGCCGAACGCAGTCCGTCTTGAGGGCCCTTACTCATGAAGCCTTCCTGGTTTCAAAAAATAACTTCGTTGTCATCCACAGGAACTTCCTGGAACAATTTGACAACAAGATGGATGTTCGTATTCGAGTTGGACAAGAGGAAAGTCGACTAAATCTCAGCTGTCATAGGAAGGCCAGTGCAAACCGGACCCAAGGTTACCCGGGGCGAAGATGACAGATGGCGCCATGCTACTCCCTACTCAGTACGAGGAACGTTTTTAAATCGGGAGCAGTGCCAAGTACGCTGGCGATGATTTAGCCCAAAGGAGCGAGTTAGCCGCAACGTCGCCACAGACTCCTTTCCAGTTGCAATGACCCAGCAGTACGGAAGCGCGCCCTCCGACCACCCTTTCGGTGCTTCTGGGGCAATTAGGCAAGGTGCGGAGAAATGGAACTCTGCCAGGGTCTTTAGACGTTGCGGAGTTTAATCCCGTCATACGCCGTGGGACGCTGTACAAACTCAGCAGTTGATAGAGCGTTTTCAAAACACCAAAACTGTAATGACGAGATCGGTTTGGATCATGATTCCTTATCTAAACGTGTGTTTGGAATGAGACTATAATTTTCCACAGCAGTGGATTTCAATGTGGTAATCACACAGATGTATCAGTGTTACGAACTTCAGAGCACATTGTAACCAGAATTTTTCTCTTAAGGTTATCGGCCCCCTTACGGCTGTCTTCAGTGTTCATTTTCATTGCTCATATATACACTGTCAAACATAGTTCTAGATATTGTAAGTTTCGCCGCTTGTGATTGAACTTGGCTTAGGAACATTGAAAAATGTTTAAGAAATGAGGCGTATGACAAGTTTTTAAAATGCTAAAGGCTTTCTTTAGGAACTTTGGTCCAACGCGTGCTGAGAATGGCAACGCGTGTAACGGAAGTGTTCTTCGTGCGCAAAGTTTCGCTTCTCGTTGACTTGCTTCGTATTCCTCGCATCGCACCGAACTCTGTTTGTCCTAAGTCTCTGAGCCTTCATTTAATTCCTGATTTACAAAGTCTCGTGCACGCAGTATCGTAATTGTGTGGATTGTCACGTCCCGCTTAAACCTCCTTCAGTCATTACGTATAGTGTGTTAATTAACCGTAGTGCAACTGCACTGGCTGTATTTACAGTCGCTAATCATGTCTTAAAAATCTGTACTCCTCCCCCAACATTGACAGCGTGATTAAGTCGAAAAGAATGAGATGGGCTGGGCATGTAGCGCGCATGGATGGGACAAGAGGTGTGCACCGGGTATTGGTTGGGAAGCCTGAGGGGAAGAGACCGCTGGGGAGACCTAGACGTAGATGGGAGGATAATCTCAGGCGGGATCTATGGGAGATAGGAGTTGAAGGAGACAGGGTCCGGTGGAGGGCTTTGGTTAGTTCGGTGATGAACCTTCGGGTTCAGTAAGCCATCTGGTTGGTTGGGTCCACTATTTGGGAAGCCTGAGGGGAAGAGACCTCTGGGGAGACCTAGACGTAGATGGGAGGATAATCTCAGGCGGGATCTATGGGAGATAGGAGTTGAAGGAGACAGGGTCCGGTGGAGGGCTTTGGTTAGTTCGGTGATGAACCTTTGGGTTCCGTAAGCCATCTGGTTGGTTGGGTCCACTATTTGGGAAGCCTGAGGGGAAGAGACCTCTGGGGAGACCTAGACGTAGATGGGAGGATAATCTCAGGCGGGATCTATGGGAGATAGGAGTTGAAGGAGACAGGGTCCGGTGGAGGGCTTTGGTTAGTTCGGTGATGAACCTTTGGGTTCGGTAAGCCATCTGGTTGGTTGGGTCCACTATTTGGGAAGCCTGAGGGGAAGAGACCTCTGGGGAGACCTAGACGTAGATGGGAGGATAATGTCGGGTGGGATCTATGGGTGATAGGAGTTGAAGGAGACTGGGTCCGGTGGAGGGCTTTGGTTAGTTTGGTGATGAACCTTCGGGTTCAGTAAGCCATCTAGTTAGTTAGTTAGTTATGTCTTTTTTATGCTATGTTTTATGAACTACCATGCACATGCTATGAGGTATTTGAATCACTAGACTTTCTGAGGTCACTGTTTTGTGAGTAGTAATCAGTGATGCCAACATTCCTGCGATTTTGTGTGTGTGCTCACTTTTTAAAAGGAGAAAATCAATCGGTATGTTAAGCCGGGTGCAGACGTAGGCTGACATTAGCGAACGATGTTTCTGAACAGTGCTTACGACTGTCTGTCTGTGGGATTCGCTGATGGTCGTATGTTTAAAATTGTTCGCCTAACATCCGTTCAGTTCTTTTATTCTTAAGCATAATATTTTCGTATAAATATTAAATTCTGGTTGTCAGTCTGAAAATGTTTAATTCGGTGTCTGAACAGAAGGAAAAAGTAATTTATTAAAAATCAAATATGCTCGTCTGTCTTTCAGACCTTCGTTTTGCTAGAGGTTTTCCCACTAAATGCTGTAAACTCCGTGCAACAATATCCAAGCCCTAGAAATGTCCAAAGTCCAAAATAAAATGTGATGTGACGTAAAAATTACGGTTATTTGAATATCCTCGCGTCCGCGTGTGTTTGCTCTAAATCCCATTAATAAAAATTACGGACGTGTACTAAGAACAGCGACAGTTCTTTTTTATTTGTCCTAAGCCTTGTTCCGTACGGGCCGTACGCCATTACTTTTCCTCCAAAGCCTCTACACCGTCGAAGCAGCTGGCACTGCGTTAGCGCCATTTTTCCATAAAACTGTCTTTGAACAGGATTGGAGTTCGTGTAAAACGTTCCTTTGCCAAGAATCGGTTGTGCTTTTGAATTATCAGCTGCACTTAAAAGTCAGTCAAGCAGTCGACGAATCTGCTCGAAATCTTCTGCTTTTTTTTAATTTGGCGTAAATATTAAAGGCGTATTTATAATTTTAACTGTACATGACGTCCGTACGTCTTTATCTTAAAACAAAAATACTCAAGTATAATTATCAAAAATTCTGAAATAATTATTTAAACGACTTTCTGCAGAAGTTACCGAGTGGTTTTAGTGCAGCAGAGACAAGCGATTTGAACGTTGTGACGTTGAAATAAATACAAAGGAGAAGTTTTTGATATTTTCGATAGGGATCAATTTTATGTTCTTCAGTTGTCGGTTTTGGAATTGCTGGTTCTGAACCCAGAAAATTAATTTGAGCCGGTTGCTATGAATTAACGTCTTTGGGAGTGTTTCCGCTTAATATATTTTACCCTCCACGCTTGTCGTAACAATTCATAAACACGAAGCCGACGGTGTTTCGTACAGGCGAGAGGGTGGGGCGTTGTGGTTGGTTCAGCGTCTTCAAACTGTCTTTGTGGCAAGTATGAACTCTTGTCAATTGTTTTGTGAAATTATTGGCCCTTCTGAGAGACGAGACGCGACATGGCACTGCGTGTCGACATGAACATGCCGCCGTAGACCACGGTTAAACCTTGATAAAGGCCTGCAAAAATACGTTTGTCGAAAATACCCGGTAACTTCTGCTCGTCTCTTCGAGGTCGATTTTCAGACTTTAGTTGCGGATATTCAAGACGTTCTGGTGCCCACACATTATCTCCACTACATTTGTGATACGTCACCAAACATCACCGACGGCTTAACCTCATGTCCCAGAGGTCTCTAGTTGCAATCTCGACCCGGACACTAGCGACACTGCCTGAAGGTTTTCGTGTTCTTTCTTCTGAATTCCTCTATGTAAATTAGGCCAGCATAGCTTCCTTCCATATCCTTTCCAATTCTCCGATCATTCGACATTCTCATTCCAGTCTCTCACAACTACCACACGGGCTGTCGTCTCCTGCTAGGATTAAGGTGGCAATTCTAATTCACACAGGTAGAGATTATTGCACTCAAATCAACACAAAGTAAATTATAGCATTTCATGATATGATATAATTTAGGGGCAATCTGTGACGTAACAACTGCACTATGAAATTCCATTGCGAAGACGAGGATCGAGTCTTCAGATGACGAAAGAAGCTGTGGCAATGTCGTCTTGAAATGGCTTTTGTAACTCAATACAAGGAATGAATAATAGTCTGAAAACTTCATTACGTGAACATGTTGAACGGGAGTACGTATTAGACATCTTTTGCGTATTTAAAACAATTTTACGCGCTTCCTATTTGCGAAAGCAATTTCCATTAGCCTTACGTCCCGTTCTGATCACGTCTTAAGTGGGTACGAGTATTTGTCGGCCAAGTATCCAAATGAGCACAGAAGCTTAATTGAACTAGCAAAGTTGAAACCGAACAAGATATTGAGCATTAACTCATCTTAAACACACTTAACTGCTTTCATTCATGTGCGCTTGTTTCTGCTAGTGACTCTGTGCAGTTAACTTTTCACAGATCGGAAACTTTATATAAAATAGATTGCATTAAGAAAGTGAAAATGGTAGTACTTTCTGCAGTACTCGTCCACAAAACCAATGAGAATTTGCGATAGACAAAAACGTGGTTTCAACTCTGAAGCTACAGAGCGAGTAATATTTGAACATTTGATCTGAAACCTATTTGTGGATAACTGAAGTTCCAGCTTGTACCTCGAAATCGTTGGTTTCATTTTGTAATTATGACAGGACTTGAGATGATGTGATATTTACCGGCATACACAGAGTTTCCACATGCGTTCATTGCAAATTCTGACTACTCCTAGTTGACAAAAAAAGGTAAAATATCTTTCATTTACTATAAAATGCAAACTTCGCCGTCTTCTGTTTTGTCATCGCCAGAAGAACAGAATGTCCTCCTCCTGTGATGATACAATACCAACTAATTTCTAGTATTTGTACATCTTTATCGCCGTATGTTGGTCATTATTAACAGACACTCTTCGGCCCGGAGGGAAATCATAGGTGTTGCCTGTATTATATTTAAATTATCGAAGCAAACGAGAATGAAATTCACTTTATGAACAGCGGTGGTCAATAACGTTCATATGTACGTGTACATAAAATAAATCGTAAAAATCCGTGGTAATATCCACACAGCTATCAAGATTAATTTAGGAATAAATAGAAAATATTTGGTTGTTATTTTAAAACGCCAGATGAACGAGGAATTTCTTTTTTCGAGTTGTGGCTGGTAGGTTTCGTAATGTGCGAGTGGAACTGAAGATGGAAGCAGTATGTCTCTCCGAAACGTTAGCATCTACTGACGATTCTACACGCCGCCAAAATCCAAGAATAAAACACCAACACAATTTGTTGTGTCTCTTCAATAATTGCTTGTCCTCACGGATTAATTGTTTTTGTGTTTAGTTTATAAAGTATTAAGAGTTTCAGCCTGCAAATTTCTTCACAATTTTTGCTTCTCCTATTTAAATTTTCTCACAAGTAGGCTGTAATGTACATACATGATCGCACAAAGTGGCTTCAATTTTCGCTGTCTTGAGGAAAGAAATGACGCAGTTTTGCGCCCTGTTAAGAAAGTTCGCTATGACGAAATGAACGCGCATCCCATAGAATACAATTGGTGCAATAGCAAAGGTCAGGGGTCACTGTTGGAACTCAGCAGCCAACACGGAAACTGCATTTTGTTGCTACTGAAAACACAAAGAAGAGACACGTACACCAATTTAGGCTTTATATGAACACTATTAATTACGACTAAATCCAGATCGATGTAATCCGATTATATCGATTTTATGCTCACTTGAATTTGGAGCCTTTTCAGTCCCACTTGCTTTTTATTTGATGCAACACGAAACAGTTTACGGAAATTGGACGCATAGGCAGACACTCGGACCGAAATATGCATTTCGTGCTTCTGTGTATGAAATATTTAATCGGAACAGTCACGTTCGCCTGTTGATTTCGGCGACGACCCATATTTTTTTTACAATGCAAGTTTTGGGATAATCAAAGAGGGAGGGCTTTATTTGTTCCCGAAAACCAAGGTTTCTTATAGGCGTTTATACAAAACTTACCATTATTTACAAACTGTGAAATTACAATTTTTAAAAAAAAATACTTAAACATGCAAGTGTGTATTGATACATATTTTCACTTCACAGTTGTACACTCTCGTCCTGAAATAACTACGTATAAGTAATGAAGATAAATGTTTGTCCAATTCGAAAGGAACTAGAGGATCTTACTAGAATTTCATAGCTCTTTTTAACATTTTCCATGAGTTCAGATTCAAGAAAAGTGTGTTTCGAGATTATAGTGTTTTATCAGCATTATACAAAAACACCAGGGTACAATTGTCATATATACGCTTGTAATGTGTTTATACGTCCCAGCTGAATGTAATGGCTAGTTCATCAGATATCGAAGTGACACAGACACTGATAAGCTTTATCCTACTCGCATGACGACGAATTAATTACAGGCATACTACTAAATTTGTGAACGTCGTAACCGATAATGTCGTAGACTATAAATGTTGTCCACGTGACAATACAAGGAAATATACGCAAATCATGTAACGCAAATCCGTCAAAATGGTCATCACCTAAACGCGATTTCTTTAAGAGTCTCTCCATGTAGCGTTGTCCTTGTTGAGAATCTGATTGTACGCTCAGGTAATTAAGAAATTTTCCGACTTTTATGAGAGCCAGAGATTAATTACCGTGTTCACAACACACTGACATCGGTCCCTCTACTGAGCACACCTTAGGATTAAAGTTCCATATGATTTATTTCAACATTTTCCTCTCATTCACGCAAGGTGTACCGGTTGGTCCCTTCCGTACAGGATTTATAACCAAAATTTCTCTGTTCCTTTCTTACCTCCCCGATCAATCCATCTCGTGTGATTTTGTCGTCGTAATAACATGACACAGGTCACGTGATATACGTTCTTGAAACTGCCGTGTGTTGTTCCTTCTACATGAACGAATTACAGCCGTGTAAGTCAGTTCTCGCCTGGTTAATAAGATCAAGTATTTCGCTGGAAAATTCTCAAAGCCGAAGCACTGAGGGTGCAGATCTATCTTTTTATTGACTCAAATTATCACTTTGGATTCCAAGAATTTCTCAGACGCCTTTAAAAGCAACGCACCCGGAATAAGTGCGCATTGCTGTGTTAATTTGATCGACAAACGTGAAACGAAGGCATTTATGAACCGGTTTTACTCTCAGAGCCGAGGTCACTCGGTCAGTGTAGTGACCTTTCAGCTGCTGACAGGAATAAATTAAATGTAGCCAAGTTCACGTTTAATGGCCAGTGCGATGTCGCTCGCTTCCTTTGCAGGCCTTCATTTAACACTTCACTTCCATTTGTTCTTGGAGTGCAAGGATTTTATCTCCACGACTCCATGCATCCAAAATTCGTTGCTGTATACTTAAACACAGCGACGCTCTGTGAAGTGGATTTCGTCTTCTGAATCTGCGACATCTTGCGGTTATTCCCTTTCTCAGATAATGCAGAGAGAAGCGTTGAAGGTGTGCGAGTCGCCAGCTAAAATGATCAACAATTTAATCCACCTCTTCTTATTCTTACTCAGAGTTCCTCCCAACAGTCCAGGAAACTTAACCTTGCAGGAGCTAATCTTTTATGCATTGCATCGATAAATCGATCTTGAAGTGCGATGAGAAACATTTTCCTCACTCCACGCCCGCCCTTTCTTCATTGACCCGCTCTGAACTGACTCGAAGGGAAAGTTATGGACAACTTTCTTCAGCCTAAGTAACAAATTTCACCATGGCGGCAGCTGTCAATTTCGCAGTGTGAAGACCTTACATAAACCCGATGTCCTAAGGGATATTTTTGCAACATTCCTTCAGCATTTTTAATATCAAGTATAGTTTTTAAAAACAGGGCAAGGCTCCTTACCTTTCGTCTTTTAGGCAATATGTATTTTCCTTCCATAATAATAGCTACTAGTATCAACCTCGCAGCAAATAGAGATAACACATTAAACATTGACATCACAGAATTTTCTAATTATTCACAAACATCATTAACACCGTGTTTAAAACCGCTCAGTTCTCGATAACATTCCCAACTTTTTAATGGAACCCAAACGTAGACTCGCCGCCTTCAGAACCTGACATCTCACCCTTTGATATTTTCTTTGTTTCCCAGATTAACGACGCTGTTATGTTCTAACCATGAATTTTACTAATTTAGTTTAAGGCACCGTCTCCCCATTTTAAATCGGAGGAAAACCACGTTTATTCGAAGGCGACCAGAGTCCTCCTGTCCTTCCAAGTTCCTGCAGCTTCTCGGCTACGTTAGGGCGTATGGCTGGCGCAGAGGTGGAACTCCTGCGCATTGAGGAATTTGTGCAAGTGTTCATCTCTTCACAACAGCCACTGATTCCCACTCTTGTCAGCCGCCACTCGTTCATGGCTCTCTTAAATGTTTGGAAAATTCAACTCGTTTAAATGCGCATTGGAGTTTAATAAAAATGTACTTCAATAACTCATGCCACTTGTTTCTAGAAGTATCATTAATTTTATGTAATTCAATTTTTTCCACCAAACTTTGCCAATCTTATATCTAGCCAAATATATCTTGGTCCTATAAATCTTGAGTTATCGATTTTATCAATCACTCACCATCGACATAACTGACCTCTCTTTAAAGACGGAGTGATTCAAATATGCAAATTGATTCCTAGGAGCGTATAGCTGATTTAATCCGCAAATTTGCATAACGTAATCGCTCTGACGCCGGATAATCAATCCTCTTTTCACCATCTGCAGCCATTAACTGAATACCTTAATGATAGGCCGTTAGTTACAATTTGAATGATCCTTGTGTCATAAAATTTTTAAAAAATCAGTGTTTCAAAGCGTAAAGTTTTTAACTTTAATAGAAAAGTAATTTAATTCTCAATTCTGTACCTTGTTATAGACAGAAGTTTTAGGGCCGCTTCTTATAACTTACTAAATATTGTAGGATCTGAGGTTTTCACGGCGGTCGCGGCGCCCTGATAATGGAGGCAGTAAGGACCTTTGAAACGTTGGTAAACTTCTACCAGACTACGTGGCGCAAGAACCCAGAAGACAGCCATCTTCGGACTAAATATTGTTCTTCCTAGATATCATTATATTTAAGAATTCACTTTACGTAAGAAATGTGACTACATTGCTCTGCGTGGTTCGCCGTTGGTATCAGAATGCCACAAATGCAGTATTTCCGCTCGACAGAGATAAAATAGTTGCTGCATTGCTCTCCTTTCCCGAGGAAAGAGAATTAGCATTACGTAATGAACCTGAGGTTATCACGGCGGTGAAAATGTCGATGTTGTTCTTGTTCGGCCCTGAAGATGGAAAAAATATGTTTCTCCGAAACGTTGGTGTTTACCTACGAGTCGACTCCCAATAATCAAATACTGAACTCCTACCCTCAGTGGCGATAATGCCGGCAACCAGTGAGGCAGGAAGCTTTCGATTTGAGTCAGTTCTTTCTGTTCGAATGTTCTTTAGATATCCAAAAATTGTCTCAGATTCTCATTAAACTTTGACCTGATGCCTGAGAATGTTATCCATCGTTTAAGAGGAAGGGAATGGGTGGAAAATCTGGGCTTAATGCAGACCCTTGATGTAGTATTTTAAACGCGCATCTAACAGTGAGGAAGGGATTAACCGGTCCTTATTAATATTGCAGCAGTCTTCGTGTTGTCTCGTGCGAAGTTTGCGAAAGGTGCAAACCTCGTTTGAATTCTGAGTCTGGGATGACGCAGGCCTCTGTAACTCTTGCAAAGCCTCTCTCCGTCCTCTGCGATCAAAAAACTGGAACTTTTGTTCCCTCCCCCGACCTCCTTTCCCCTCATCCTCTTTTGGAGTCTCCTTTGCTACTCGTATTATTCTTAACATGCAAAAAGCGATTTATTAAGTTTACAGATGAACTCTCTTAGATGGGATGGTCGAATCTTGTTTTAAAAAATAATGGTTTTGAATCATGAATTGAAAAGTTTGCCGTTTCCTTTTCGCCTGTGTATTGTTTCTCACCCTCACTTTTGACGCGTCTACTTCCGTGTCCATGATACAGCGCTGCTTCTTTGTAAAACTGACTCTCTTAAAATTATAATTAAATTCGGGAAAGTCTCTGTTACGTAGTGAGAGAAGTTGGGGGAAGAATTTTTTTAGAAGCTTCATAATTTAAGAGAGCGGCGCCTAACACCCGCTCCAGCAATTTTTTATTCTGATCTTAATGCTCTTTCCGGCTATAAACGTCTGTTACAAGTGACAACGTGTATTTTCCTGTATTCCACTTACAATATTTTATTCTCAAACGCCAAGTAACGATTGCTGATTAACCCACATGCAAATGTTGAAGGTCGGTTACTGTTAATATTATTACAGTTGCATTAAGGGGTGTCCGAATATGAATTACATGGAAGTAAGCGGCTACGTGAAACGCACTTATCTCGTACGAGGCGCCACTGCTGCCCGGTGTTTTATTTGTGATTTTAGCTTAAAATACACCCCCAGAGTCCCGCCCTCCCCTGCTGAATCTGTCCATTTTGTGATCATCTACGCTTCGCTGAACGATAAATATGAATCTCTTATTTCCATTTGTCGCTCCTCCGATCCGTTAATGATCCACTGATCGCGTTTTCAGTCTCGTAGTCGTGATTCATCCAAAACTCCTCAGCCCCTACTTCGAGGCCTCGTTGGTCACATTTTGTAACTTTGTGTCCTGATAAAATAAGTTATAAGTAGACTAGCGAAACAACTCTTATGATTCCCTGAGGGTTTATGAGAGTGTTTGATTATCGTGAGTAATCTGTGCTGGACATTGTCCATTGTTTGAGGCTTGATGGTTCAAGAGTTGATTCGACTCCGATTTTCAATTCGTCAGTTTATGAAAATTCGAAAAGACTTGCAGTAATACGACTGATCGCTCGTCCTGCGAGTCCATCGAAACGTATAAGAAGAAGGATTAACCTCGCTTGTGCGAGGAATCCTGGGTCCTTCAACGACTTTACAGCCACTGATAATAAGAATGGGAAATGTATAACAGAATTGTTACTAAGAACAGCATGGTAACAAAGACTGCAGTCAGCGTCAAACGAGGGTCGTCGTATGATGACGATGTGGTCTCCCTAACAGGAAAACCCTAATTGTTAGAAAGGTGGTTAGAGCTCTCGTTAAGTTTGTTTGTTTTTTAGCGGAGTAGTCATAACGTGCGTTTGTAAGTGTTGACACAAATAAGCTTGTTATCTGTGCTTGATATTGGCTCCTGATTATAAGGGAATACATTCTTATTATGTTGCTGCCGTACATGGAGAATGATTCCAGGCGACGGAGCATTTTTAACAAGCGGACCAATATCTTTCCTTTCAGCGCGTTGCTCCGAACATGTTGACAGATATTTCTATTGCATTGTAACGTTTGCGTTTTCAAACCTATCTGTTCCTCTACGTCAGAGGATTACGGGCTGGAAAAAGGAGGAGCGTAGTTCAGAATAGACTTCCTTATCGGCTTCGTGGTAATCTGCTACTTCACATCTTCTAACCCGACAGAAGAACGTGCATTGTGTGGTTTGACGTTTTCACGGCGGTGAAGATGTCGATGTTGTTCCTCTGGGTTGTGACGCAGTCTAGATACCAGCGTCCTAAAGAAATCGTCTCCACGGCGTCACGACCCAGGACATTAACAGCGCATCGACAGTCTTTGGGGACGGAATTTCGAGGAGAAAATTTCGTTCCCCAGCCAAAATGTTACAGGACGCCGGTTAAAATCTCATAGCCGTGAATTTGTAATTGTAATGTTGGTAGGTTGACAATATGAACAGATGAAGGAGTATAATTGGCGAGACGTGCAGAACGCATGGGGGGAGTGAGAAATGCGAACCTGCTTAGAATTTGTAATTACGAAATGTCAATTTTATAGTTTCTAGTTGAAATTTACATGTTTCGAATTTCTACTGGAATAAAAATTGTATTTTTTTTTGAGGAAGAAATTCGCGTAAAAATAATCGTTGTAGAAATTGAACCTTTTGTATAAAACAAATCGCTGTTAAATATCATAAATGTTAATTTGCCTAAGTTTGCGTAAGTCCATTTATGCTATGTAAACTTAACTGTTGACAGGGTTTCACACAAGAACCGAATAAAAGTATTTTTCTTAAAGCTGTAATTTTGGCTTTACGGAAAGCAGGGGTGGTTTTGTTTCTTGGCTATTCGTCTATTGCAAATTGCGTGGATAGCGCTGTCTGGTAGGGCACAGACAGACTCGTACATTCTCACTTCAGGCATATATCGTACACATTATGTGTGTGTGTTCTAGATACACACAAACTCATCGCAGGTAATTATTTATTCAATGCCGGCCCTTTCTCTCACACTCAGCACAGTTAAAGAGGATTCTACCTGGTGCCGTCTGCTGTTGATTTCATCACCTTAATAATATTTGGTGAAAAGTGCAGATGATTGAGCTCCTCGAAATTTCATTCTGTTGGTGTGCGCATTCCGAGTAAGAAACCTGAAGTCACTTCTACTTTTATGGTACGACGTCAAAGTTACTTTTCTCAGCCAGATGCGTTTCTGCTACCTGCTTTAATTGCAAGGACGTTGACATTTAAACAAAAATTATTTTTAGCTTCAGGGCATTCTGTAACCTTCTGCGTCTTATTTGTTCATATCCGCTAGGATTTATTTTTCACTTAGACTCTTCGATTTTATCTCATCATTAGGTCTTCTTGCGCTGCTGTGTTATCTGTCTTTAAGAAGACATTGTTTTGTTGTCTTTGCTGTTGTTTCTGTTGCTTGGCTGTAAGAATATTAACAAATTAAAATGTTTTAATGAATTAATTAAACTGAATTACCGATATCTTTATGATTCAAAAAGCAAAGTGTAGTACATTTTCGAACAGAAAACTAATTTGGAAACGCCTTAAGATTCAGATGTGTGGCAAGGAATGTATTCGTAAATCCCCTTTGCGTATTAAACACCCCCATATCTCTCGAATTACACGCCATATGAAAAAATAAGTCTCGTGCCCAGATGATTTGTCGTTCTGCTTGGTATTTATGCCTTGTAGAATTCTGTAGATTCCAGTTCCGTTTGATTGCTTGTCACTAACCATTTTGTATTTATGTGCTTAACGCAGTAAGATTCTTCGATGCTACGTGTTTTCCAATTGTGTCCACCCAGAGGAAGCGTCATTACGTACGCAAAGATGGACAAATACGCAGAGAGTGGTAGGAGCTTGCGTATTGTCAAGCAGAAGTGCATAAGAACCTCACAGCATATGAATGTGTTATCCCGGAGCGAGGTTAGAAGAACCGGATGGCACATACCATTTACACTGCAAGTAGAGTGGCTTTATTTTCACCTTTCAGGCAAATTCTGGGATAAGAAAATAATATTTGTCCTTATGACAGTTTTTCTACGTGTGGTACAAGACGACACGTGGAATTTTCCGCGGTCTCCGCCGCTGTACCTCAGTGCACACGATGCATCTCGCCTCTCCTCCGCAACCTCCACAGTCGCTCGCTCCCACTTTCCATAGCGGGATCAGCCCCCTAGAGCGCCACGTCTCATCCCTTTCCCTCGAAAGAAAGAGACCCTCTTTCTTCTTACACCGCTAATAATTTCGAAGTTGAAAGAACCTGAGCTGAAGGAAGGGGGATGCAAAGAAGCGGAGTTATTGAGATCAAATTGGTGTTGACTGAGGGTAATATGAGTTGCTTTGCCGGAGGATTGAAACTCAATTCTTTCGCGTTGTAGCTGCATGGAACAAGAATTGTATTGGATCAGAGGATGGTCGTTCAGTAGCGCAAATAAAATGAGAAGCGAGCGAAATAATTGTTTATGGATCACATAAGACCAGAGGTGATATATAAAAATGTGTGGATCAGTCGGTAGAAACACTCGTTATTGACACATGTTACAACATCTAATAACCTTCGGAGAGCGGTAAAATGGCCGCTTCGTATTTTGTCCCCCAGTGATGCCAACTTCCTCAGTAATCGTAACTATTTCCCGCAATTTTTCGACATATGCGACTGTTACTGTGTGTTACTTGCCGATAATCCTCGATGTTCGGATCAGAGGCGCGTCCCAATTACGACGTGTCCCGTTTTCCGTCTGTAATATTATTTTACTTCTGTTGTTCTGCTAACTTCCCGCTAATTATGTCTTTCCAACTGAGTACTGGAGTCTCCGGCTGTCGTATTTATGCGCGTATCTCCTCCGGCATGCCACAAAACTAGATATTAAGGCCCCTGAACAGACCGTCTTTTATTCAGTTTTAACTGCACAGACTACATTTTATATTTACTATTTACTAGGAATGCGCAGTTGGTTGGTAAACGAAGAAGGTTGTAGCCTAAAACTTGGACGGAGCTCGGCTCGAGTAAATGTCTGGACGCCTTGAAAATTTGCCTTGTACGTGGTCTAAATCGCATCACGATACCTGGATTCCCGTCTGGCTGCTAAGCTGTGCGTGTGGTGTGCTGATTTTTACACAGATAATAGATAAAGTTTCAAGCTATTTGAAAAAGAAAATTATCGATTAATAGATTTAGACCATATTGCGAAATACTTTGTGGAATGTAAAGTGTAAAACTGCAGTGACAGGATTTGAAATTCTTATCAAAAAATTTCAAGAGGTTGGTTCTGATTCAAACGCCGATTCTGTAGTAAAAATAATAATGTAAGATGTTCTATCGAAGGGAATTTAAAAAGATGCTTGCTTCCGAAACAGTCGCTTCTGACACGGGACAAATTCGTCACTTTTGCACGTCATGTTAGTTTATTGAATGATTACTGTGTTTACCGTGTAACTAACCGAGCTGTTTAATCCGATTTAATCGATTCCTGTTACGATTACGCAGTGCGGCCATTGTAGTTAAAACTGAGTTCAATTTTAATAAAATGGTACTTTGTGGGGGCCCTTTAAATGAAAGGAAGTTTCAAACACAGGCATAGGGCGGACGCCCGAAGTTGTATTATTTTATTTAAATCGTATTTACAGGAAGAAAATAATAAATTTCCTCATCTCAGACCTCCACGCGAGGTGTTTGTATGTCTCGCTGAAGCCGGGAGAGGACGGGTTTGTCACTGGGCATTTTCAAAAACGTTTTTACTCAACAATTAAACAATTGCTCGCCTTGAATAGTGACGAATACGCTGGTGACCAAAAGCTGGGTTTGAGTTAAAAGCTAGATCGCAACTTCAACAATTGGATTGTTCGTAAGCCTTTCTTATCTCCTTGTGTAATAGGATTTTCAAAATTTTGCTCTAGAAATGGAAGTCACATTTTAAGCAACTCGCATGTTTTTGTTTCCGTGGTTCTGTTTAGCGAAACGTCTGCGTGATTATTTGGGCTACAAGGAACGTAATTTGTATTAATGCGACAACTTAGTGCAGCTGAGGGAATGGCGACGAAGCAGGGGCCCGGGGGGGGGGGGCAGAAGAGGCCCCGGAGATCGAGCTTTGGATGAGGAATGGTTCTCAGTGCGCCGTGAAGTTCGGTTCTGTGAATGTAATGCAGGAACGATGTGAGATTCCGTTTCACTTGCTGCCCTGTTCCAGCTGGACAGACAGGACTAAAAAAATGTCGTCAGAATTCTTGTTCACAGTCATGGAAGGCCTGTAGTCTTTTTTAAAAATAAACTTGTAAATTCTTTGACATATGAGAGTAACGGTTTCTGTCCCAGTGACGTTATTAACGAGGTAATGATCAAAATATTTGAATGAGAATTTAAATTTACAATCTTTCAAAAATGATTCTGAACGCAACAATCATTAGAATTAACTATTGTTGAGAATGCAACTGTTGCACGTTGTGATGAAAATAATTTTAAAAAACAATTTTTTAAAAATGTTAATGGAGCCCTCGTCTGTACAGCATAACGTCTGAAAGTTTCCGTTTTAGACTGAAGACGAACTAATAAACCCCTAATAATGTAAATCACATGGCAGGGAATTCCTTAAAAGGATTATCAGGCAACGATATAAGAGACACAAATAGTCCTATAATCATTATTCCATAAGGTCCACAATCGCACAGCAGCTGTTGAACTTAATAACCAGTTTCTTTATGACAGCCACCTTAAAGCTTCTCTAATGCTTAAATATGTTCTGTCATACGACATTGCAGCCCCACAAACGCAGTGGAACAGAGAAATGTCGGATGCGGGAAACAGATTATAGAAAAGTAACGCTTCAATCAGAACCTCGTAATATTTCTAAAGTATTTATAAACTACTCTTAATAAGTAATGCATTCTGGAAACGAGACGTAAACAGTCAGACGGACTTAATTTAATTGAATCTGCTTAGTTTATATATCAGTAGGACATTTAATAAAGTGGATGTAAGTCTCCTTACCAGACTGCATTATTTATTAAGAGTAGTTTATAAATACTTTCAAAATATTACGAGGTTCTGACAATTGGGGACAACCAAAATAGATACAAATTTCATTTATGCAGAAATTGTTAGCAGAGTTTCTTAAATCTGTGTTCCTGTCAGCTATCAAAGAGATTGATAAGGAACGTAAACATTTGTCGAAATTCCAAAGGTAACAACACTGTGAGCACTTTGCAACAAAATAATTCTGCAACAACAACAACAATAATAATGATATATATCGCAGCATCAGTAAAGATCTGCACGGAACGTGACATTCGATTCTTGCTTCGAAATCGGGAGTTCCTGAATTCTGTTCTCGGATCGGAAGTCTGCTTCCCTGATTGAAGTTCCTCTTGGTTTATTGAGCCCCTTCAGGAAAGTCCAGGTATATTAGGCCACGACCGCTTCCTTCCATATCAGTTCCGATTAATTATTCCTTGATTTACCAGTTCGACGCTTTGTTATTGGGTAATTGGGACAAAAATAATTGGATAAGTGAACAATTCATTGAAGTAGCTAATGAACATTACCTGCAGAACCAATGAGAAAGCAGACATTTTCAGTTGAACAAGAAAAAGTTTAATATTTGTTACTTTTTAAACGCGTCGTGTGCCCCGCGGCAGGAGGGGGGGAGGGGTGTTCTCTCGTCTTTATCGACTATTATGCTGAAGGAAAACGGATTTTCTTTCTTTTAACACAAAGTGGAGAACGGAAGAAGAAAATGTAAGCGGGTAAACTCAAGTAAATATCCTACGACACTCAATCCCGGAGGTTTTGATGGAGTGGATACTTGCATCATTATCGAAGTTAAATTGGGTACAGCGCTCGATGCAAGCATCCGAGCTACAAAGGGAATACAAAGTTAAATTATTCAGCCATCAAATTTCCTCCGTATTCGACGTCTCGACGCTGACAGTGTTTATGTAGATTCGTAAACCGGGCACGGAACTTAAAGACCAGTGTTATTTAAGAAAATAATTCGTAATACAGAAACATCCGCCGCTTTACTTTCATACTCTTACTTCAGTGGATCTTGGTTTATTTACGAGATTGAACAAAGCATCGCTCATAACTTGAAACTTATGACAGGTTTAAAATGTTTTATTTTAATTTATTTGTTACATTATTTACGTCCAACTCTGATCGGCAACTGTATAAGATGGTGCCAGCTTTCGCTGTTTCTTTTATGAAGGTCACAAATGACATTCGCTTCACTTACCTTCATAACTAAATGCAGATGGAGCTAGTAGCGATCTAACATTTCGGTCATAGTTGTTAGTTCTCAACATGCTACCGAGTGCACTGGTTGAAAATGACAACGATGTTTGTTAGATCGGTCGAGGTAAAATTTAAACAGATGTGGGCGTGTTTTCACCAGCATCAATTGCTTCTCGGACAAGGACAGGAAGTGAGTGATCACTTCCTGGCATGAACCGTGTCACACATCCAAGAAAAATGCGTCAGAAGTTCTGCACATACCAACAAAGTTTAAACAATACTTCTCGTTTACACTTTATAGGGCTCGTTAAGACATTTCAAACTGATTTAAAATTACGACCTCTTCTATCTCCTTACCATTTCCTACAGACTGTCGATGATTTCTTTGTTGTCTTCGACGAAGTGGCTCGACACTTACAAAGCCCTGAAAGTCACTCGTGTTTCAATAACTCAGCTGGCCTGAATAGTTTTCCCAGACTGTGCAGGTAGAGTAAGAAAAATTCTTGTCTTTAGGTTTTAAAGGCTGGAGAAAGAATCATATCGGCTTTTGGGAATAAGTTGTTGGAAGTTTTCCAACGTTTCGACACACATTTCAGTTGCCATCTTTAGGACTAATCTTAATTTAATAAATTCAGAAATAGTCTTTAATCTCTTTTGTTCAAACACTTTTAAATTTTTCAAAGTTAAGTGGATAATTGCGCTACCAAATTCGTTCATTGTTCAATTGCGTTTCACCGTACACTGTGGCAGGCTTCGTCATGACGGAGTAAGGCCCGTGTAATGTTGCTCCTTGATCGTAACTTTGAACCTGTCAGAAACAGGTCGGGTCTCCGTTATATTCACGGGCTGCCATAGATCTTCCAGCTGTCGTCTTTGTACTCGGAGCTCCGAAGGATCTGACTGGATCTACATAAATATTTTGTGTTTCTCTTCTGCGTCTGCGCACTGCCTCAATGCCCGTTTTGCGTATTCTCCAGTGGACTTGTCTGGAGTAACATTTATCGACTTTTATAACTCAGGACTGTATTTCGTGAATAATGGTTGCGATGGAATTGTTCCTGAAAAGTCGCCTGTGTTCCGTACCTTAATTTTGTAACAAGTGTTTTCTGTCAGTACGTGCTAATAATTTATTTTTGTTTCTTGCAGAAATTGTCAACAGGTGTTACCGAGGACGCAACAATTAATGCTAATTTTTATTAATTAATTTCCATACATTTGTGATGAAACAAGATTCAAATGTTTGCGCTTCTTCTATTCTGATTTCTTGGGGTCATTTGCCCGTTGCTGTAACGGTAGTGTTGCTGCTGATTGTTATTAATTATTTCTCCTTTCCCTCGGACATCGGCGTGTAACGTAGACAACTTGTGTGTCTGAGAACTGGTTCTCGCGCCTTGCAGTTTCTGCTTACAGCACAAAAAATAAAGTTTCTTTTGTGGCTTTCAGACATGACGTACGAATTTTATAAAAATAAATATTGGATTGGGGCAAACGTTTTATATTGGGCGTCTAAGTTGTGATTCTTAAGCCTGTAAGCTGCCCCAAACACAAACTACAAACTACACGCTCTTTTTAGCACGATCTATATGTGTGAATACAATGTGATTTTTGTTTCAACAGGAAACTCTCCCATGAAGATTTTTCACACAGTTAAGAACAGTTAAGAACAGGCAGTCCTTAACAGTTTCATGTCTTGTACAGATCAACTTTTTTCTTATAAAGCATTAAAATAAGAAAAGTCATAGAATATTTGAACAGAGGAAATTAATATCTCTCTAGCGTGGCGGTTTATTTACAGAGGTTTTTATTTCCGCTCGTTTCCTGCGTGTATCTGACTCACATTTCTTGTTTCTTTTCGTATTCCCGACATACTCGTAAGATCGCCAGAGTCCCTGATAAGCAGCCCTTGTATCTACCCGCATTAAATATCTCACGGCCCGTCTTCAAAACACTTGACGAAATATTCTCCCAGCGGCAAGGTACACTTCGACACCTTCCCGCTGTGGTGTTATATTCAGTTAATAGCAGCCTCATGAAACTTTTATGCCGTGAAACGAAAAGATTCGGTATGCATAATGCAAATGTGATGCAGTGGGCGGGGTTTAAAGAGAAAATCCTCCCCCCTCCTCCCCCTCATTTTGGATGTCTGCTTTCTCCGTCTCTTCTTCGTGTAGATTTTTCGTCTTGTGACCGTCGCATTTCAGCAGAGTTGGACGTCGTGGGTGAGCAAGCCAGGCGACTTAATATCACAGTCCTAAAGGAGGGCCCTTCCAAAATTCTTCTTCTCTTGCGGAAGGAGATTTTCGTGCTCTGAATTCCTTGTTCATTTTTTCCATAAAGGCAACTCTTCTTTAATATAGCATACATTATAATTGTGAATCTCGCAAGCAACAGAACAGAATTTCCTGGAATCATTTTCTGCAAAAAGTTTTCAATTGCGAGCACATTTAGTTTTTGTGGATGCTTTAAGTTCGTATGTCAAAGTTAACCAGTTCTATCCACACTTATCTTCTTTCAAATGGGCCACTGCCTTTTGCTTCTGCGTGTTCTTAATTCACAATTAGTTTATTCTACTTAACTACGCAGTTAAAAAGAATTGTTAGTTGAGCCAATAATCTGTTTTACTAACTCAGCTTTTGTGCCTTGTGCTTTGTTATTCTAGATATAAAATCATTTGTTCAATTTTGCTGTAAATACTGGACGAGAAGAAAATTGTGCAGAACTCATTGGTAAAACCATAAACGAACAAGACTTGAAATTACGTCCTCCGTATGACCAATTTCACACAATATTGGCTTTAATTCCTCATGAAGTTTCCTCCTCCAGAACTTACTTCATGCCGGAAATCGTTTTGAGCTGATTTTTTTTTTTTTTACATTATTAAATATCATTCATTATTATTTATCAGTTTTTGTATTGCCTTGTCTCCTTCTAGACTTTCTAGGATCTGAACTTGATGCATTACTATCCTATAGTCTATCGCGCAGGTGCCACATAGAATTATAACAGCAAGAAAAATATGCGAAAGTTTTGTCGTCAAAATAAAATTGTGTTCAATAATTCCTCTACGGAAGGAAAGTCTCTTTCAGAGGGGGAGGCTCGAATTGAAGACACGACATGGAATTCCGTGAGCGACAGCTGAAGTTGGTCATGAATATCTGCTGCTGACCGGGTTAGTTGCACGTGTTTCTACCCGCAATGACCCCCGCATTGTAGAGCCCACATATGACACCCACAGAAGTGAATTGTGTTTAAATGTTATCGCCGGAATCTCCATCTTTACTCCTTAATCAGTTTGTTACGATGTTCTTTTTAATATCATACTCACTTCCAGCATTTCAGTCGACACGTGACGGTTCCCTGATTGGTCGTGGTGGTCCATACAATTGGTTCCTGCGACCACGTGACCTCACTCTCCCCAATTCTCACGACAAAGACGTTTGTGGCGTGAACGCAGTTCGGATTCTTTTGTCTTTCCGTCTGCTCTACGTAAAAAACGTGAAGATTAAAACGAACGAAACTTTAATTTTGTCAGTTGTTTTGTATGGGTGCAAAACCTGGTCTCTCACGTTGAGGGAAGAAAACAGGTTGATGAGGGTCTTTGAGAACAGGATGCTGCAGAGAATATTTGGGCTCAGGAGGAATAAAGTGAGAGGAGGCCGGAGAAAAAGTCGTGTAATGACGAGCTGCTTCTTTTTTACTCTGTACCAAGTATTGGGAGAATGGAGAAATCAGGATTGGGTGTGTGAGGAATGTGGCGCTCTTAAGGGCGGATAGAAATTTGTACAGGATGTTGGCTTGAAAGCCTCCAGGGAAGATACCACTAAAATAAATGGGTGCGGATGCCAAGATAATATTAATATGCAACTTAGGATCTTACGGAAATTGGCTTCGGGATGTAAACTGATTTATCTGAGAATTGATAGGAATCGTTGATGGGTTCTTGTGTACACGGTAAAAAATCTTTGAATTCCATAAAAGACGGGTCACTAGTTGAGAAGCTGCACTTCTAAGTCACTGAAAATTATATGAATCCGGAGTCGTAGATTCTTCATGCATTTTGAGAAAACTCCTAAAATTAAGGGTACTTCCGCGAGAATTGTATTTGGAAAAGGCCACGATCTTGTGACAATAATTTAAGAACTCATAGTTGGTATCGTGCGTCTTTCTGTACACGTGCTGTTTTTGCTGGAAGGCAAAGGTAATTTTCGTTGCTGGCGCTGCAATCGCTCTGATGACAGAGGCAAAAGATGTCACCGAAACGTTTGGTCAGTTTCTGCCAGACTACACAGGTCGGCGTCCCGGGAGACAGCCATTTTTGAGAGTCTGAAGTCTCAGCCGAAGACTGACCCTGCCTTTTGTCGTTTCTTGCAGAAAAGGACCCGTACCCCGTGGACGCGCTGCCCACCTGCAACCACGCCCTTTCCGTCTGCCAGCAGGAAAGAAAGTGCATCAAATTATTTGAAGACTTCAAAGTCAATTGCAAAGTTCGGGACGGAAAATGTCGAATGGACGACAGGTGAGGAAACTTTGCTGACATTAATGTTTTGGGGTAAAAGCATTCTTCGCTGCAATGTTTTACCATGATGTGGCGAGGTCGATGTTTAGCTTCACATGTAAAGGCTGGGCTGCTTATTGCCGCACAAACTAATTCTTGAGCACAAATTTATTTCCCTGAGCATTTTCATTTTTCCTAATGGAAATGATTTCATCATTTCTTATAAGATAGAAAAAAATATCCCCATTTTAACCATTTATTGTAATTAACTAAATGTCTCTTAACTGTTATGTGCTATTCATTACTTGGCATACCGTAACACACTTTGTACACTTTCACCTGGACGTTTCGACATTTTGAATACGAACCAAATAATTCAGTTGCTTTTTTTGTAATGGGCAATACTGACTATTGAGAATCTTTTCTAAGGCATTTTAGGTTTTGTCAAATACAATTTTCACCCACGGTAAAAATATCTTTCTTGTTTCTGGAACTGAATAAATCTGCGATTTCTGAATAGACCAGCTCTGAAACTACGTCATTCTCTGGTGAATGAATGAATGAATGGCAAATTCAGTTATCGCTCGTGTGCCGTTGCCCTTCGTCTGTAGGACCCGGATGCTGTAATAACAGGAAAACTCACTTGCCAGCCCAACCCCGACGAAGCTTTTGGTTCCAGGATCGCACACGGTTTCTACTCCTCGCGATACCAAGGAGTAGCCGTTCCAGAAGGATACGACTTGTCCCATAGCCTGGGAGCAGAGAGCTTTTGGCCGCGTGGAGGAAATTTTGTATCAGACCACCACGGAAGACCATACGAGAGACTTCACTGAGCGTAACGAAATGATTTCTAATGTGTGCGCGCGAGCATAGTCGAACGCCGACATTATTTTACAAGTGCTAGAGAGATTTTCGGGCGAAGTTGCTTTTCAGTTTAGTCAGACCACTCGGAGGCATTAATAATGCGGTCGAACCTTCTATGATCTTGTTATTAAAAACGTCGTGGAATAAACGCGGCATAGTTGAAGGAATGTGACGAAAATGTTATCTTCTGAGAACTACAGTTTTGCATCCGTGAGTAGTTGCTCTGTTTCAACAAATTTCACGGAGCAGTTTTTATTATAGTTCCAATGCTTTCGATGTGTCGAGCAGTGCCCTTGGCGGCAGAGGCGTCACAGGGTGATGGACTACGAAGTCTGACCTATCTCACCTCCCGGTCGTCATTCTACCTCCCTATAGCGGACCACAATGGAATGGGCGACATTCTTAATTGGTTTCCAACGTCAGGTCTGATTTTTCCTTGGTGTAGCCCGTGACAAATAGCTGTTCCAACGCCAGGCATTCCCTTCTTCGTCACTCCGGTAACCCCACGTGACACACGTGTCCTCCTTTCATTCAGTCACCAGGTTAGACGTGGGATCTCCTTTGCAGGAACTGGCGTGTTAATAAATGTAGGAAAATTAACCGGAGTATCTGAAGAATTGTACATCTTCTGGTCTGTAAGAATGTGTTTAAATGTTCATTTATTTGTCTAGGGCCTTCTGATCAATTTATTCCTTTACCGCCGCGGACGTGTACAAATAGTGAACCCACATCTAAGCATTTTGTGGCCATTGTACAGATTACAGCGCTCGGTTAGAAGCAGTTTGTTCCGAAGGCTTTCCGACAGCGGTTGGACTTCAGAACGGAGATTTGGCCGAGGATAAGAACGGGAGTGGTGGTTCTCGAAACGATGCCATGTGAATCCCGAAAGTATAAATGTTAAATATCTGTCATACTTAAGTTTCTTACTGTACTTGAGATAACCAGACTTCTGTTTTTATATTGAGGATATTGGAATCTGCATTAATTTAGCTTTTAACGAAATATGATGACAGATATTTAGTGGGGTGCACGTGGGTTCTGAAAACCATTGTACTGCGTCTCACACACACGAGCAACTCTGCGCATTCGTGGGCGAAGATTGAAGACACAAAAATTTCATGAGACGCACATTTTGAATGCAACGCGTAATATGTGTATTTTTTGTGAAACGTTCACTCACGTACATTTTTTACGCCTTAAATAACATTCAAACTATTTCCGGAGACCACTACAATCCATGGTACTTCTGCAGTGTAAAAAGGGCGTCACAGTATCACGAGAAATAAATTATAAACTTATTATTAATTCCCCTTTATATTTGGAAACCAGGCTACGCGATAATTATTGTAGAGGTTGATTAAAGGTAGGCCTACGTAGAATTTTGTTTGTAAAACTTCAGACGAACAGACCACATATGACACGTGGGCGAAGATTGAAGGAATCAGTAAAATGGAAGCTGTCAACATAAATTAAGTGGCCCGGGACTGGATTCTGTGATCAGCTTCTGCGATGCTTTGCGTTAAGTAGGGTTAAATAAAATAATTTATGAACACAGTGGTGAAATTTGTATTTGATCACAGGGAGTTTATTAATGAGGCGAGTTATATTAAAGTACTGAAGGTAGGTACAAATAATTTTGGTACTTTGTCTTGTTGATTAAGATTGTATTTATCTGAAGAGGTAAGGACTGTCTGAGTACGCTGTTCGTGATGAGCACATGTTACGAGCAGGACGGGTCTCTACTGACGCAAACTTTGCAGCTAAACACAGATCTTTGCAAGGATTTATGCCTAGATCCTCGTTGTCCGTCAAACGATTTGTCTGAGTTTCTTGTTCGTTTACCCGGATAATTATATCGTGTCCGTCCAGTATTCTTGACATGTATGAAGTTTTGGGATTAGTTTCACGAATCTTAACTGTGCAAACTATGGACAAGAACGAAGTAATCTGCCATACATAACCCGTACGTAACTGGACAACTTAATACTCCCCCTCCATCGATAGGCACCGCCCTTTCTGTTCCAGTTTATATTTAAAGTTAAACGTAGTAATCTCCTTAACAGCGGCGAGGCACATCTGACAGGGAATGTCTTGTCTTTCTCTCTCAGTCCATCAGCCGGCGTTTGGTTTTAAATTTATCCGTGAGAAATGTTAATTGTTCTACTAAATAAGCTAAGTACAATTTAATCATGAGAAAAATTAATTAATCTACTTGTTTAATAACTGCCTTAATGGAGATGGTTTTCCTCTCAATACGCGGTACTGCTTTTGACTGTCATATGTGAATTTCTTCGCATTTTGGTGCTACACACGTGTGTATAAAGTATCTAAAAGCCCCGAATCCTTTTGTTTATTTCTCATTCGGTGTTCCCGCATTCTAGCGAAATATTTTGTCATTCGCGAAGATAACTCTTGGGAAAAGACTTCTAAGCTTCGTTCACTTTCAACGAAAATATCACCACAAAGTATTTGTCAGTGTTATTCAAGCCCACACATGACTCATATCAAATTTGGTGTCATAAAACTCTGGAATCATAATTCTTGCCCAAATTCATTTTAAATAATTTGCAGATTGTTACTTTTATTTCTATTAAACTCTCGCCATGCAAGGTAGCAATGTCCTCTATTAAGTATTGTTAGTGCCACTCCTAAGTTATTACTTTGTGGGCCATCCGTTTATATAAGAAATACCCAGTGGCTTCCAGTTGATATGACGTCCATAAAAGCTTTCTAGAACATTTGTAAATTGGTTAAAAAGTTAAAAGTTTAAGAATGCAGACAGCTTATTTTTCAAGGGGAAGGATGGTATTGTGAATGTTTCAGACATTACAGCCCCGACGATACGGCCCCTTTTCCTATCAGCGAAGAGGTAATCATCTTAGAATATCTTATTTTTATTCCGTAACTGGTATGACCACCTGCACAGGACAAGACACTGGCGGTATTCGAACTAGGGACCGCGCTGTTGTGGCGTCTACAGCGCGGCGGCCAGCCCGACCGGCCGGCACATCCCGTAACTAATCTTCATCGACGTAAACGGCCTTGCTGTGGTACAGGTTGGCTGCTGCCAGCAAACTGAAGGAAGGAGAGTCGATGAATTAGTCAAGGCTTGCGCTCATGAATAATACATGAAGCGCTGTGGATCGCGTAGAGTCCCGGGAGAATGTCGCGAGACGATGAAATCGCTGTGCAAATTTGTCCCGTATTTTTCTGTTTCTCCAAGGTTTTCCTGGTATAGTAACATAAGGGGGGGGGGACACTCCCCCCCCCCCCCCCAATAGATCTAAAGTCAGTCAGGGTTATTTAAAACCCGTTATTGATGAGGTGACACCTTTTTTCTGATCGCCAGTTGAAGAAGGCGACTATCGGTTCGGGCCGCATTGATGGAACGCGCTGTTTCCGTGGTAAGCGAGCGCATGCGCGGTAGTTTTACCGCATGCTTCACTTTCCATGCGGTGCTATGGCCGCACAGAGGCTGGCGGCGGCAGAAGAACACGAACAACCCTACGTGTGCGCTCGCACGAGCGGTGAAACAGCCGCACGGCGACCATTTTATGTATAACGGAGCAGGAGAAAAGGACAGTTCGGCGACATCGGAGTACAATGACAAAAGCTGAAGGGGAAACTGCGAATAGAAGCTAACACAGCGACAGTGTCAACAAAATCTTTACCTCGACCTATCAGCCTAGAGCACACGCCAACTGTCTCCACAAAATCCATCTCCCAACTGAAAAGAAAACGCAGAAAATGCGTTTATTTCACCGTCCGCGTGCACAGGAAAAACCTCTCGTGCGCGCTAGCCCTAAGCTGTTCAGTAATCGTCCATAATTCCTTGAGCACGTGTATATCTGGCTTTTTCTCAGTTACATCTGCATCGTGGAGCTGGATGAATGGAAATGTGGGTTGGATGGTAGCTGGCCAGAACTTGATTAGATGGATAGGTGACCGTCATAATGCGACGGCGGTGTTGATTAAGGGCAAGTATCAGCCAGATTTATTTTAGCGAAGTTAACGTGCCCATTGGAATAAACTGCACACGCAGACAAACCCGAACTTCCTCCAATCTAAAGGACACAGCATGTGCGCCCATAAAAGAACCCAGTACCTGGTGTTGGGATCCCCATCTCTTTTTTGCCTCATAAAACACAGAAAGAAAAATTATGGATCGACAGAACTGCCATGTGACATCCACTTTTCTTGTCGAGTGCTACTTGATGTGGCGTAGAGCGGTTGCTACAGGGTGCGTAGAAATTTATTCCCCACTCGATGAATCGCTGCCAAACTCCACACGTTTCCTCCGTTCTAACGTATTCTGTGCCGAAAGTCATCTTTCAGGTGTCTCTGTTATGATAGGAGGCTTCTTCGTCTCAGAACAGCCGATGTAATTTCGGAGTGCATTTTATAATTTACCTTATTCTTTGTGAGAAATGTTCATAACTATGCGTCCATCCATTGTTCCAGTCGTTATTTCTTACATTAATTAAAATTTGTAAAAACGATTAAGTAGCATAAACATGCGTGTCAGACATTTTCGGGATACTTTTGTGTCCCCAGCTCGAGTTATTTTTGCCCTTGAGCTCGTTCTTCTACGGTAAAAATGTACACTCAGGTTTCCGTAACGCCAGAGCAGTTTAATACGATGATTTGCTTTTATTTGGCAGAAAGCAAGAAAGACGAAAAGTTATTCTTTCAACACCCTCCCTCGTCCCAAAATATAATTGCATGAACATGATCTGTCTGAAAAGTGACGAACGTTGTGCGCGATCATAATATTTCATGTTTTTCACCTGTTGTCACTTTTAAAATTATTGAAGAACATGACATTGAAGCGAGGTTCTCACGTCGGCCAATATGAGAATGTCTTTTAGCATGATGCGCCATGTATCGCCTTGATGAAGGCAGTAAGTACGTCTGAAACGTCGGTCATTTTATACTAGACTACGAGGCGCAACATCCCAGAGGAAAATTACTTTCTAGAGACATTTTGATTGGAATAATCTTGGAAACATCGAAGTTCTGAGGTTTTCACGGAGGTGATTATGTCGACTGTGGTTCTGTGGGTTGTAACGTCGTGTATATTCTTGTGTGTGGTTGCCAGCGTTTCGGAGGAATATATCACCTACATATCCCGAGGGTGTTTGAGATACGTTCTTTCGAATCGTTGATAACCACCTGCGACATTAGATTATACAGCATTACAATCCTACAAACCCACAATCGACTCTTGAAAAGAGATCAGTGTTATTGAGAGCAATCAGTAATCACTGTGCTTTAAAGGGTCCGAAACATAGTTTTAACGATGTCGAAATTTGCCAGTCTTAAACTCAGATTTAATCGAGGTCTTCAATGCTATGTTCTGTATGGCAGTAGCTGATAGAGGCACGAAAGTTTTCCGCATTAAACCACAATTGAAACGACAGTCTAACTTTCTGCGTCTTCCTCAAAGTAAATACGTTTACATTTCCAACCCATCGTAACGCGAATAACAGCATAACAAAATCGTGAGACATTAAATTGTTCCATCGGACAACAAGCCTTAAGCTTCCTGTCTGATCATTTGCAGTGCCCACAAGATTACTGCAGTCGTTTCGATGTTTGAACATCATCAGAACAGCTGATGAATCCCTGCATTATATCCTCGAATTTATCTGCCTGTAGGGTTCGGTGATCAAACTTTTGTTTCTACTGAAACGCATTCGATCTGCTCTTACGAGCATTCATCATAAAGTTACTTCAGTTGCCATGCCAGTGTCGTGACCTTATGAAATGGGCGTGTTTCTTTTTTTAAGTATTATAGCTTTCGTCCAGTGTTCGAAGGCAACCATAAAAAGGGACTGATAATGATCTATTATTGGGGCCATAGAAAAGGGCAATTCCACTCACCACAAACGATACCATCTAAATTGAAGTCTTACGTGCCTCGTAAAATCTCGAGTTTTCAAAATGTTTACGTTCCTTCTTGTACGCAACCTCCACCGTCTTAGAACATGAATATTCGCCCACAATATGTGCCCTGCTTTCAGATGTTTAAGATAAATCCATACAAAGAGTTATACATTCGAATTAAAGCAATTTGTACTATACAAACCTCTAAGTAGTTTTCGTATAGTATGCACTGAAAATGCTTCAGAAGTTTTATTAAATTTACTTATCATAACTGTTCTTCAAGAAACGTGAAACATAGATAAAATTATATGAAATTATATTTGTTAACTCTACCTTTTAAGGTATTAATGTGTGTGCTCTAACTTTATTCTGATGCAGAATATTAAAATTCGTCTCATCAATTGCGTAACAACTGTGAACACCATTTCACTTAGATGTTCGAGTAGTTAATTTGTCTCCCTAAAATTCCATTATGAACTGACATTTATTAACATTATTAGTAAATAATCAGAAACAGCAGTTATTTATTTTCATTAAAAATTATGTGACAGTTTTGAATCACGATTCCAGTGTGTTTAAAATCTCGGTGTGCTATTGGACTCGAAGCTATATTTTCACTAGGAAATTGATTAGCTTCTTTCACAAGGTCTAAAAACCCTGGGTTTGATTCGGTACATTACGTTCTTATTCTTCTCCTCCACTCTTCATCAGTCGCCTTTTGGGTTTTTGCAGTGGCCTCGTTTGCTCAAAGATTGAATACGCTCCTTGGCTCGAACTCTGTTACGCCGGAACACTAATCAGAATTTGAGAGAATTCAAAGAGAATTCGCTGCGTTAGGTTGAACAAGATTATTAGTGGCATACTGACTGTGATTTCATTTCTTAACATCCCGATTTAGGAGGAGGCATCTTGATGCTCTTTTCTTATTAATGTTCTTAAAAATAAAATTTGTCGCGCATACCCACTACGTCAGAGACTTAAATTTGAGGTTACTTCTCCTGCCAACTTTTTCTAGGACTGATTATTTTACGGAAATCCAAACAGACGAAACGGAGTCCTCGCTGGCTGCCTTGGGTTTTCTTTGCAGTCCGTGGCGTGTTCCAGGTTGTCGGCTGTCTCCGGTCGCAATGTTTCAGACGCGATGATGAGTGGCCCGTCGCAAGTTCGGTTTAATCCAATCGCAGTCGTCTTCGTGTTTCAGGGACCTGTGCCACGATGCGTGGAACAGGCTCAGGTTGTCGCCGATGTTCGGCTGCATCTGCCCGAACAATCACATGAAGCGCCGATGCGACAGGATCTTCAGCATCGTGAACCACAATCCTTGCGTGGGTAAGTGACCGCTCTCTCTCTCTCTCCCTTGCCAGCCCGTGCTTATTTTCGTTTATACAGAACTGAATTTCTTATCTTAGTTTTGTTGTAAATGACAACGTTGAAGAGTTTACTTATTTTCTTCTGAGTGTGTACATGTGCACTGTAATGAAATATGTAATGTGAGTTTTCAGTGCCTTTCCATTTTAAATGTGTGTTATGTTTGTTTGTTTGTTTGTTTGTGTGTTTGTGTGTATGTGTGTACACACACTACACACACTTATTCGCAATTGCCATTTTGTTCATATAATTGATCAAGTTATTGATTGAAGTTTTGTTTTCCACTTGCATCGTTCGAATTTCAGGCAGTAACTGAATCATATTCGCATTTGTAAGCTGGGAGTTCCAGTGTTAAAACACGTATTTTGATGCTCAGAAGAAACCAACATTTTTGCCAGTTTCCAGAAATTGTTTTCGTGTGTTTCTCTGTTGTTTCTTTACGCTGAGCATGTCGGCCATCTTCGCCAGCTTGTTGCATGTCGGTGTCGGCGTCTGATTCCTCCCCACTCGACGCTTGTTTCTTTAAAATCCTCTCTCGTATTCTTTGACTTGGCATAATTTCGATCTGTCCTTTATCTAACTTCACTGCACTTCTCGCATTGTTTAGAAGAAGGCGAAAATCTGACGAACTCTTAAGTTAATTGTAGGCCTACTGAGTGAAGACGTTTCATGTACTCTGGACTGCTCCCTCCACAGTCAGAAGTGTGAATCCGTCCCTACATTAATGTCATTTTCGTAAAAATGACAGAATCTTTTTCATGCATATTTAATTTACTATTTCCAAGACGTCAACCTGAGGAGTCGACGACCTCTTGTGTTTGCAGTGTCTTTCGTTCCTTTCCTTCTAGCGTGTGTAAACTTTCGGTGACAATGTATTTCAGTGGGAATTCGAAATATTCCTTATGCCTGTCGTAATTAAAATACACCTTACGCACAGTCAGTTCACAATTTTTGTATATTTTATTGATAGATATTGTAATTCTACACGACTGAGTAATGATAAATTCACAGTTTAGCTTTTTTATTAATGCAATTTGAAGATGTTAATTTGTGAAGGAAAAAATTGTTGTCATTGTTTGTGCTTTCTTCTGACGTCGAATTCTTCACACGGAAACCGTAATTTGTGCTTAATGTCACTGTTGCATAAATAGCCGTGCTAAAATGGATTCTTTGTGCTTCTCAATAATGTTTATCGCACAACTAAATGCCTGCACTGTTATTGCAAATGGCGTGTGCGAAATAACCGGGAAGAACCAATAAGGAGAAGGAGGTTGTTGTGTTGTGTTGTGTCGAGTCCTTAGATATTGGCGGAGACCGTGAGAAATCAATGGTGTTAGCTTATTGGCAGGTGCATTAGAAGAACAAAGCTTAGAAAAAGGGAAAAGTCTCAAAAATAAAACAGGAATTAGAAAGACGGAGAATTTGGAGGGGGGGGGGGTGGATAAGAAGCTATGAAAGAGAAAAGATAACTGGCATTTTGCAATGAATTGGAAGTAGTTGGGAAGAGAAATTACATATAGAAGTACGTACCCTAGAGGCTGGAAGATGTGTGGGATGGTGGAAAATGGGCGTCTGGAGATGGAAGGGTGCTAGGGGAAATATAGATCAGGGAACGGTCCCCACGTGTAATAAAGAATAAGGCTGGAGCCACATTCTGAGACGTGAGGAAACTGTAAGTTGAAGAGAGGATCTCGTAGGCAAAGGATTGGAAAGTATTGATTTGTAAATGGAATTCAGAAGAATATTTACAATTAAATGCACTGAGCAACTGCAAAAATATTGGGTTATATTCAAACACGTATAAAGAGTAATGGATTATTTATAATCGCTGGTTATTTTCTCCGTAGGCCTGACTAGACGAGGCCACGTGCGAGTTCTAGGCTTGGAAGGATTAATAACATTAAATTAAGGGAAAGGACGCAGGTTATCCGTAATGACCTTATGCTTAAAAGGAGGATATTTTCTGGCTTCTCAATGAGGACTGCGCTTATTAGGTGTACTCGGTTACAGCTGCATCAGAAACGAGTTGTTTCAGGGGCAAACAGCCTGAAATGCTGTCGCGCCATTGTGCTGAGCGTTGAGAATTTTACTCCGTTATGTGCAATTACGCTTTGTAAGCCTAAGAATTGAAATATATTATGTGCGTTCCGCTCTTCTTCGGAACAATAACTAGCGATAATTTCGTCGAATTTCAAGTTACTACTTCGTTAACCTAAAGTAATAATTAACAAAATTCTGTACCTGTGGCTGATCGATCACGAATGACGTCGCGCTACGTTGTTATTGTGATTAGTCTGTACTATAAAAAATAAGCTAAATTAACTACTAAATTAATTAATAAACGGACGTTAAATGATGACAGTGAAATCCGCCATATCTTAATTCTTCACTTTCCTACTTACGTTGACCATGTTAGTAAAGTTGGACCCGAAAGTGTCTGTTCTGTTTGTTAGTTGCAATCAGTATTACCAGAATACACTTCCCGGTGTTGGGGAACGAAGTTGATTCACGATGAATCGATCGTGTCTCTGTAAGTACCCGTTCCATTCATTTCTTGTCACGCCTTCGTATCCTCTGACCTGTCACAGGGATGGAGTTACAAACATCATTTGTCCTGGTTCGTAGGCCGTGTGTTTGCAATTACGTTTGCACAATCTACACGTTGTTTGTGATCCTAACAAAAATATTCACGTAATGCGATCCTTTTTCTGAACGATTGCGCTACGTAGGCAGAATTGACGACGTTTCGGATATATTTTCTATAAATATATAGTATGTCGTATTTAATACTCGTATAAATCTTAGGAACATATTATTTTTTTAAGTAGCATAAACGTAATGAGTATAAGTTTTTGTTTATTGCCTGAAGTTTATCTTCGTTGGTTACAAATGAATGAGACGTTAACTAACAAGTCTGTGTGTGTGAGGGTAAGTTAATGAAAACCTCGGATTCGCTGTATTTCTTCTGATTTATTGTTATATTTGTCTTGTGTACATCCTTACATACTTTTTTTAATCTAACCTCATTCTTACATTTTTAAACGACGTTTAGTGAAGAGATAGTTGCTGTAACATGTTATAAATCGAAAGTTTTGCTTTCTGGCATTTTACTCTTTCTTCATATTGCAAAGTAATCTCTCGCTTGCACCAATATTTTGCCTTCGCTGACGCCCACACGCAGGTGGGGTGCTGACTTGCTGGAATCTTCGCATCCCACGTGTTTCCGTCACGCAAAATAGAAGTATTTTTTAAAAAGACAATTATTAAAATGAATAGCTCTGTGGATTTAAATGCAGTAAGTCTTAACATCTGTACCGAAAGATTCACTTCGGGTGATACTTTACAGAAGAAATCGATTTTGTTTGGTAAGTTATTTACTGTTCAATCATATTTCAATCGGAATCTATATTTAATGACACCCCATTTCTTTCGATTACATCTCGAACATGTATTTTCCAATAGTCGATGTCTTATCAGAATGTTATCTTATGATACGATAGACCATACTTAAAAAAGCAGGCACAGATATCAGTCCGCGAGTTATTACAAGAATGAATTGTAAATGCGCTGGTCTTTTTTTCAAAAGACACAGTCCAGTGAAGTGTCTATAAATGGAAAAAAAATATCCGACCCGTAATCCAAGAGAAATTGGGTATTATTCAATATCAATTCTCTTAAAATGCGATTGAATTAGGCCTGTAAATAAAGTACCTATTTCAACATTCAAAATAGAAAATATTTTTCTCCGTTACGAATCAACCGATGTGATTAAATCTTTCGGTACGCGTATTCGGGTGTGTTCCGCACATCGTGTTGAGTTTCGTTTATTATTGTTAACGTCGAAATTTGGACCCGCTGAGGGTCCCGCTCTGTACTCGGCAACTAAAATCGATTTCTGGTTCACAATGAAATATGTTTACGAGTAATTGCCTTCTAATTGCATATCTCAGTGGACTGAAATATGTCGACCTGTTGGAACACGCGGACGAAAAACCGCCTCGAAACATGACATTATAATATGTTGTGCTCGAGTGAAAAATGTTTCTGTTTACAGAGTAGATTAATGCACACTTTATACGTCGACTTAACTTTATTCTATTTCGAGATAGTGCAACCCCGAAGCAGTGTGACCAACGTCACAACGCGCAGAATTGAAAACTGTCATTAGTTTTCCTTGTAGTTTGAGAGATGAGCAGAAATACGGAAACAATTATAGAGCAATTGCATGTGGACTTGAACCCTTTTTCCATTCCCAGGCGATAAACGTAGTTGAAAAGCACAAGAACGTTGTATGTCCTTGTCTCGATTGACGAGACAAGGAATTTGTCGTTGTAGACGTGTAGATCATAGCTGTTAGAATCTTGTGACGTTCCACGCGAAGAATGTGCGCCCCTGGTGCTTCTCCAAGCAACTGGCGGCACTTCTTCATGTGTAACGCGCAACTCTGCACTTGCATGATACTCGTTCACTTTGTGAGCACCGCACTGATGGTTTCTTTTCCTGCTGTTTTGGTTTCAGACGTTCTACCAGCCTCCTTTGATTTGTCCGGCACAGACTCTGCACTCTATCCATATGACCCCGAGCAAGGAATTTTCCGGGACACTGTCTTTCCCCCCGCAACCAACTTGTACCCCTACTTTCTGTTCCCGGGCAACACACTACGTCCACGCCTCTCGCACTTACCCCCCAATCATCTGGCTACGCACACAGACACTCATCTGTCAGTAGAAGATATCGCTCTAGATTACGATGAACCAGATGACAAACTGACTTCTTCCTATTCGGGGTCAATTTCAGTTAAGGTGGTTTCCTCTGGAAACGCGACGCCCATTGAGTCTCAGTTAGAGAATCCTCTAGTTGGCGTTAGAGGCGCCGCTCAGAAGGATAATAACGCCCTAAGGCACGAACTACAATGGAACAACACCCTATTTGACGGAGACGAAGAAGCGAGAGCGCCTAGTATCACTCCAGAGAACGCAAAGGTGCATTCAAGTATGTATCCCATTGCATAAACATTTTCCTGTGAATGTATCTGCTGTCCTCCACTCCGCCTGCACCACCAGTGAAGCCACCCGCCAGGCAGATTGCTTGGGGAACGAAATTTGTCCGCACGATCGAGACACCTTTTTAAGTCGAAGGCGGCTTTGGTGCCCGTTCTGTGTGTGACCAGCTCCAGATGTTAAAGGGCGTTTGCGTTGTTCCCCAAGCAATTTGTAGTGCGTACTCAGATACGACGACCAAGTCCAGCCCCTTACTGCCTTGTGTGTCCCCGCACAACGACCCATGGATGGGAATTTTATATTTTGTGTCTTGTTTGCATGAAGAATACGCATTCTTAATTGTATTTTCTCTGAAGTTTGAATTACTTTATTTCAAGTTGTAATCATTACTTTAAAAAGAATTCCGTCTTCAAACACAACGGTATTAGAAATTCTTCGTGATCATAATCCATAAAATGTGACTCTGCAGTCGTTTTATGCAAAACCAAGATTATGTTTCGATATGTTCTTGTAAATAGCTTAAAATATCCAGTGGCCCTATACTTTGGCATTAGGTTTGTATTTATAATCACGAATTCCGGAGACTTTTACGCTTGCATGTCCATTATTTACATTCACTATAAAAGACTACGCCACAGACTATTCTCACGATAAAATCATGGCTTTTCTTTAGAGTAAAGAACGGGCGTGCTTTGTGGCTTCAGAATTTCTCGGAACTACTTACACGCGCCTTACGAACGGGGGAATTGTTTTTAAGCAGTTTCAGAGCAAAAGATAATTCTCTGCGTGGAAGTCAGTGTCGGCATCAAGAACCACGGAGGTCGTGAAAGGAACGCTCGAGAAGGAAACCGCTGTTCAATGTTCGTTTCAGAAGAAGCGCCCTTAATTGTGGTCGGCTTAAGGTCGCGTGCTAGACGCGTGACGGAGGATGTTTTAAGAGGTTGGCGTACAAAATTTTGAGAGTTGTGAATTGATTCTGCGAATTGACTATTAATTTTTTTATATGGTATTGGCACTGTAGAATTATTAAAACAAAATTAAATACCACTAGAATGAAATATATGCAGTTTCACTTTTCTATGCAGGGGTTTGAAAAGTTCGTGTCCTTTGGTGGGGGGGGGGGGGGATGAGAACGGCAGTTATTTTACGAAACTGAGATCGTCATTTTTAAATGTTGTCGGGCTCACATGTTCCTGAAGTAATTTTCCGATTTAGTAACGATCTGTAGTTATTATTCCCGGGAAAGTAAAATATAACTCCCCCCCCCCCCAAATAAAGAAATTGAGAAAACTCGTGGAAACACGAAGGCAGTCGGTGGGGATACCGCAACTAATAATATTTCAGAGACCCATTTCGCATTGCCTTGCTTGTTATGACGAGCAGCGTGTAGTCCAATTGTTACCCTACGTTGGTGAGGAGGTGCCCATGGCAGGGGCTGGACGGATGATTTTGTAGACTGCAAACCCTCAGTCCCACATTTTGATCCGGCACGCTTCTCTTCACTGACAAGTTTTGTACGTGTTTGCTGTTTCATTCTCTCAGTTCTTGCAAGTGCCGTGCGGCTGTAGACTTTAGAATAGTCGGACGCTTATTCTCGCAGCATGAGAATGTGATAATCATAACGTACTTTAACTTAAGTACTCTTATGTAAGCAGAGTTATGAAAGAAACACAATTTGTGGCTTGTGCTCCGGCCTTTGATAGAGGTTAGGTTAGTTTACTAAGAGAACAACAAAATGAATGTGAATTTGTTCTTGTGTTGAAGCCTAATAGGATGCAACATGCAACACATGAAATAAATTCGCTTCAATAGTGAAGGTGCATTTCGTGATTACAATGCACACAAAACCGCTTACTTTCTTTTGAGACTTTAAATTTCGCTGAAATTCTAAGTCTTTGAGATGCAATTAAATGTAGTGGCTGACAGAATATGTTAATTACAACTTTGATGGGCTGTGTGGCTGTCGTGTCCGAAAGAACGAGACGTTTGGATATCTTGTAGGACTCCTTGGAATGTCACGAGACTTGCAGCCAAAATACAACGCAACGGGGAGAGGACAGGGTACGTTAATGCATCCTAGTGGGATTCGATCCGGCGCTCTCCGTGTTTGTGCCGGCCAAGAGCCTGGGGCCGTAGCTTGTTGTCAGCCTCCGAAGTTATGCAGAAAATTTTGCTACAGTCCGAAGGAACTGCGGAGATAACAACTAATTCGCGCATAAATGATTATTGGAATATGGAACTTTTTAATTTTGAGGTCTAAATATGCAGCGGATTTGTTATAAATGCGAATATGGAAGGAGGGTAATGTAGGATGTGTTGAAGAAGGACCAAGAAATTGTTAGGTCTCGGTCAGTGATCTTTGCATCACAAGACCTAAGATTCTCAGTAAACTTGTAGCAGACTACACGGCCGCCGTGAGAATCTCAAATCCTAACTAGAATATGTCTGTCTGTCTGTGCGTTTGTATAAGAAACATTTCTGGATGATAGAACGTGACATTTCTGCTTCGTGTTAGGGCGGCTAACGTCTGGGTCTGAAGGCCGTCTATACTGATTGAGTGTTTTGGTAGACTTAAAATTGGCCTCGACCGCTATTAACATAGGACTGCACTTCCAGTTTATTGTTAATCATCGTTTGAGTCGTCGCCATATAATCTGAGCCACTGTCAGAATTACTAAATTAATCAGAAATAAGTTGTTAATTAATTGCGCGTATTTCTGGAAAGTGTTTCATTGCAAAGTTCTTCGTGATTAACGCACAACTTGTGAATTGGTTTTTCCTCGAAAAGCTAATCCGCATAATCGTGAGCGCTTATTGTTTGTTGTTTTGTTTATCTGAACCTGCCTTTTTAAAGGAGTTTAATCGAATGAAATATCCCTTCTCCGTATTCGGAAGTCTTGTGTTTCTCTGCCTTTTAAACTTGCAGTTCCCGATTTTCGGAAACGATAGAGTTTATAGAACGAATATTTTCATGTCACAAACGTGAAGGGGATTTCCAATAAGAGATGCGAACGAATGTGACCGCAGAATATTTATTTATTTTCGAAAAAATGTATTTAACAGGAAACTAAAATACTGGCATGACCATATGACAGAAAATGGAAATAAAAACTGCATGTTGTGGGCTGTGGACCACGATAGGTTTTTAAAAAAAGTTCTTGGCAATTCGCGTTCAGTATGTATACGGAACTCAATATTGGCAACATGCCACATCCCAGGGATCTTCGTCAGTGATCAGCATTTTTTCTTTTGTACAGTTTCTTCAGTCGAATAGTGCACGTTCCTGTAAAATTGGCAGTGAGCGGCGCTGTCATGGAAAATAATGTATGCAGAGTTCAGTAGTTTATAATTCGCATGTAGCGGCTGAAACGTTGATACTAAATTCGGTAAACAATCATTTGGGTTCTATATTCACAAAAATGTTAAGAGCAAATTATTTTCAAAGATTGCTTGTACCATTCGGATCAGAATTCTTTTCTCGTCTTCTAAACACGTAAGGATGTAAGGAATAAAACATTTAAAAAGCTGATATTTTGTCTTGCCTTAAAACAAAAGCAGAGATCGAGGGTGTTTGACAACACGACGGCCTGTGCACTGCCGACACATTGCAGCTCCTCCAAGCTTTATCCATTCAGTGGTGGGTCACACGAGATCGGCTGAGAGCTCTGTCCGTGAGCGGGTGAGCGAGACATTCCACGCCTTCCTTTTAAACCACGAAATTTGGACGAATTGGAAATGTTTCCGCCCATCTGGACAAAGTTGCGTAAAAAGCCGTCATTAATTCTTGAAGAGTGAAGTCTCCACTTCGTGCACCGAGCATTGCTTTATAATGAGGGAAAGATTACTTTAAAAATCAATTAGTGTGATACACAGAGAGAAACGAACTTAAAAACAATTAAACTTTCTCTCTCTTTAAGTGATGACAATTAAATTGCAAAATTTTAATTCAATAAGCCTTACGTAAGTTATTTATTGATAATTGCCAATTTGTGTAGACCTGGAATTTGGGATCACAGATTTCCTCTCAGTCCAGTTTAGGTTGCGTAATCATTTTCCATGCATTTAATCTCGACCGGGGATGTTCTTAATTCGTCTCGTTCGTGTTATTCCTTGTTGAAGAGAATTAAAAGATGTTTGGGGCGGGCGTAGGGTCTTATATAGCAAGGGCTTTCCCTTGTCTGGCTGCAAGGTCTAATGGAAAACGCGACTTTGGAACTAACGCTAGTGCCTTTGGTGGTGGTAAGAATAAACATTCAGGTTTCAGAACAAGGAATTTCTTTAATTGTGACGTTCTGTGTGTCAGAGATTACCAAGCGTCAAGACGTCGTTCGCTTATAATATTTTTAAGTATAATTAGCGGCTGTCACATGCACTTGGGCTGGGGAGGGGGTGAACGGTCGAGGGTGGAGGGGGGGATGAAGCGAGGAACAGAATATACATACTGCGGAGTCAAACATATCATAGTATAACTTTGGTTTCCACTCAGTGCGAATTTTATGTAACGAATTCTCGTCAGTCAGCGAACTTTGGCCTCCTTCAGAACACGAGGCAAAGGACTGGTGCGAATTTCAAAACGATAGCTCAGCTGCCGATGTTACTGCCAAGTGGTTTTTGAAAACGCTGTGTTCCTGCTGTTGTGAAGAGACGTTTTGGCGCCGATTGGTCACTCAGAAGGACCAGGAAGAGACTCAGCCTCTGATTCTGCAGGGACCAAGGGACTGTCTCAGGCTACCTCGTCGCCTTCAGGACCTCAAATCCTACTTCAGTTGTTCGCTCATTGGTCTTGTTGGCTGGGTTAGGTCGACTTCAGTTGGTCGGTCGGTCGATCGATCGGATGATTGATTGTTCAAGTGGTCTTGCAATATGAAGTTGTGCAGTAGCGCCACGTAAACATGGATGCAAATATGAAATCCCTTAGGACATTCGGTCACGATTATTACGTTCGTACCTGCAGGCGACGATGCGCTGACCGTCTACGGATTTCAGTTCAGTGGCAGTTGTTAAAACAATGGTTAAGTGTAAACGCGCGTACATACAAGTTCAAAATTCGTGCCCCGATGTCCCGAGGTCAGTGTAATCGTTAATTGTTCCTTATTGCAATGTCTGGACGTGTGAACTTGTCGTTTTGAACTGACAAACGCGGAATATTTGTCAGAGGCTGGCCCACTGGAAACCAGTTCGGGGAGTATGGCGCTTGAAAGCAATATCCAAAGTGGCAAACAACGCGGGCAGTCGAATTATTTGAAGCTGAAAGTTCGTACGGAAACTGAATTGATTGGTGAACAGCTTGCGTATGAGCGCAACCACACAAATTTCGCGCATGTGAGATTCGAATTCGCCATCTTCATCTTCGAGAGAGTGAATAACAAGGATCGCGGCAGATTGGACTGAGCTGGCAGCGTGAACGTTAAACGCTCGTATTTGGCTTCTCCGACTTTTTTAAAGTAATTTCTGACAACGTATGTGCCTTATCTACGTTGGCCTTCTGGGTTTTTAATACCGTGTGGGTTCATCCATGAAGATGGAGGCACTGCGTTTCTCCGAAACGTCCGTACAACGGAGAAGACTAACACGGACGTCTCCACCGCCGTCGGAGCCCCAAATGGCTGTCGAAGTCTACAGCATTTTTCTATCTACCGGATTTGCATACGCTGCCCACTTCTAAAAGTATATTTGTATTTTGTGCCTAATTTAATTAAAATTCTTTGCGTGGATCGTGTTTATTGACTTGTTTACAAATTTTAACAATGAACGTATTGCGGTAAAGTTAGTTTAGGTTATATTTCAAAACTTACATATCTTGGGACAGCTGAAAACTTGTGTAAACCAGCGCAGAGCATCCTTCCTTGCCCCGTACGAAGTTAGTGATGAATAGCTACCGTTAGAATTCCATTAATGTTTTACGATAAGCGACGAAAATCCCGTCATTTCCGTCCCAGGACATTTCTCAAGACCCAAACGCGATCTTCCCGTCATGACTTGGAACAAGCCAATAGCAGCGCTCATTCTGTAACACGTCGTTCGCTGCCTCGTTACTGATTGTTGCTGACAGATAGCGTTACTGATACGGAGATAACGCTGAAGCTCTTTCTAGAGAATGTGTTACCTCATGACACGACGTAATTTTTCAGTTTTCTTATAATAAATTAACTGTATTTATAACCACAAATATAAATCTATCGTGTTACTTACGTATGTTTCCTTTTTCATTGTTCTGAAAAGTAAATGGATTCCAATAATGATGTTATCTTACAAAATACGCATTTAAGACTACGATAAATTTACAATTTGTGACGAAAATATTTCCTCAGGCATGGCTTATAAAGGTAAATTTCTGAACTTCAGGACACTTCCGTTGAAAACATTAATAGGAAATAGACCGTCGTCTAAAGTATCGTTTATTATTTAACATAACAGCAAAATCTTTTACGAAGTTACGCAAAATTAAAATATCACTGACATATTAAATGAAACAAATAATGTTTGTCTTACGTGCGAAAGATATGCTTTGTTTTTCTGATTGTTAAATTTTATAGAATTCTCACTGCACCACTCATTGCCGAATAAATATCAGCTTACAGACATTCACAATCTTCAAATATTTAATGTCATGATAAATTTTCAGATCTTCGGCAAATACGAGAAATTTAGAGCGTTTTATTTTAATATAAATGTCGTTAACTATTAAACAAAATATTTTCGAGGGTAGACCCTTGTGGAACTTCCGACAGTTCGGTAGATGGAGATGATACACAGTTCTGGAACCAGTTAATACAAATTTAAAATATTCCAGTAAAAATATGTACGGGATTTCATCGAAGACTTGGCTAAGACAGAAATAAACGGGGCCCACGTATTCTAGCGAACGTCTTTCAGGTAAGTCATTAAATTCATTACCGTAAATTTGTATCTTGCAGCTTAAATTTAACAGTAAAAGTGACCGTGCGCAATATTTAGATTTTTGGAGAAATTATTTTAAATCGAAGTAGGTCTGAAATTACCAGCTAGAGTGTTGTTACCTTATTATTATTATTATCATCCCATCTATTCACCACTTTATAGGGCATGTACCCGAGACAGACCTTGTCCCTAAGGTACATAGGGCAGCAGCTATTTCCGGGATCCATATTGTATTTAGCAAGTGTCACATGTATTATATAATTTTATTTTATGATGTATGAAGTTCCCAAAATGGCGGTCTTCTGCAGTTCCCTGATGTCGTGTTCGCCCGTTATTATTATTATTATTATTATTATTTTTCTCGTGATTGTTATGCCAAGCGACTTTCAACAAACGTGGAACTATGCTGTTTTATGTACAAGAGAATAGCATGTCACAAAACCTTCACAAAACATATTAAAAAATTTTCTGATTTATTTATAACGAGAATTTTTATTTTGTAAAGTCTTCGAAGAGCATTTCGGAATTTGAACAAAATTTATTTTATACAAGATGGTGCATTGTGGCCACAGCTTTCCGTCTGCGACGAGGAATCTCGTACTTTCTGGTTCTAAAAGTCGGTGCCCGTGAGTAAGAATGTGGTCATGGCAGCTGTAGCATGGACAATGCGTTGTCGGCTTCCCCTGCAGGTCCAGAGCAGGAGGGCGAAGTACCACGGAACTTCAGCTTCCAGAGCACGTGTCATCTGGCCCTGGAGCTGTGCAGTGGCAACTTCAGCTGTAAGCTCGCCTTGCAGCCGGTCCTCCGCTTCTGTGATTCCAATCGCTGCAACCGAGAAGCCTGCATGGACGCTTTGCAGAACTTCTACAGAACCGTGGATCTTAAATGGAGCCTCGAAATCGCATTCTGCCTTTGCAAGTAAGTACCAGAAATGTCTGTAGGTAAGACAGGTTGGCGAGTTTATGTGCGTAACTCGTTATTGTGTTCTTTAATGACGCAGCCTGACGGAACTGAACGTTGGGGTAGTAGTAATCTAAGCAGAGCCCACAAACAATACCAGGGGACTGGGAAGGAAACGCTACCGTAACGTTGTCCAGGTAAATACTTCCCAAAATCTACGTCACGCTTTACTCAGGAGAGACCACGTGGTCAGTAGTCACAAGAAGTCTAAATGTCTTCAGTGTCATTAAATTAAATCTTCATTCATGCTCGAAAATTTTCGCTGTAACATTCGAAATTATACCTAAGGCGGGAATTTGTTATTACGATGACGAACATTTTGTTTCTAAAACAATTAAAGAAGCTTAAATTTTCTGAATTCTTTGAAATGGAAGCTGTGTACCAAGGGTATCTGTTTTCAATTCTACTCTTAATTTTGTTAAACAAATTACAATTTAGAAAGAGAGGTATATCACGTAAACATATATACATTATATTTACCAGTTTTACATCACCGACGAAAGTAAACTTAACCATATTCTGTGTTCCATTCCCCTAAAATATTTCGTATACTTTCCGTTCGTTATTAGCTCCAATTTCCATATTTCTGGTGCCTTTTTTTGGATTGTCCGAAGTCAATGCCTTGCTTCACAAAAGTTTCATTTCTACGCTTCTAGGTTTTTCGGGTCGTGTAGTCAGTCTGGTAAATACTAACTCACGTTTCGCAAATGCTTGATGCCAGCAAGCCTCTCCGAAACGTCGGTCATTGCGTAAGAAACTGCACAGTGCAACATCCCAGGAGGAAATATAATCTGCTTACCCAACGTTTCCCAATCTGCATGTGTGTATTATTTTTACTGAAATTCTGTTCCTGAATTCTGTTCTGATAAATCGGACATTAATAGTGTTTTTGTGTCTTTCATCATTAATTGATAAACTGATAGTGTCATATTGTCAGCAGAAGTCCCAAGTCCCACTCTTCTTATTCTTACCACGAATTGGAAATATTTTGCATCCAGCAGCTTCCACATTTTGATTGCGAAAATATGGTGTCATCTTATCAAGTAATTTATATTAAATTCACATGAATCTCCTTTCCTCCAGTTGGTTTAAAAATTTTCTCTCGTCCGACTTAAGCTTTGAAATATCCTAACTAAACTTTCGAGACTCTACCTACGAGGTTTGTTGAAAATTATTTTTATTTTCTCAGACAAGCAATCTCTTTAATCGTTGTTGCATTTTCTGTTTAGAATTTTCTATCACAGAGTCAACCCAGAATGATTATATATAACTTTTTAAAACATTATTTTTTTACCATCGACGTGAATATCCTGTTCACTAAAATTCCTGTTTTAAGATCATATTCTTATTTATATTTCCTTAAGAATTAGGAATATCACTCTTTGTGTGTCTTAACCTCCAAATTATTTCAGTCCGTGGTATTTTCATTTGTTAGGTCTGTAATGCGACTGTGGGTCGCTGATACGCGCAGGTAGGGTCTTTGTGCCCTGATTATTATCGCGCTTTGAGTTCTCAAAGACAAGTTCCTCATTAGTAGCTGAAAGGGGTACGTCTCATTATGTGTTCTGTTCCTCGTGGCACTGTTATCGTTGGTCTGTGACTAACACGCACGCCGTATTGATCAGATTCTGTGACGCCCTTATTGTTCCAGACAGTGAGAACTTTGTTTTGTGTCAGTTTGCAAAACTGCTGGGTAGTTTAATAGTTTTAACCGCAGTACCTACATTATCACATTCACTTCACTGTTCATTAATTTAATGACTCTGTCGAACATTGCCTAAACTGAGTTAGGCTAACGGCTGTTAGGCTGGCGAACAGGTAACTTCGGCTACACGGGACATGACAGACTTAAATATCCGAGACTGGGGAAAATTACAAAAAAAATATCCCTTTTTAATAAACCTCGTGATTAATTAATTGCACGCCCCGTGTAACATCGCCTACCTCCCGTCAGTACCCTAATTAAGACGTCAGCATTAATTTGATTATGCTGTTTATCCAGTTGCATTAATATTTCCATTTTGTCTTGTGTTCCTGTTACTCACTGCATGTCCGGCCCGTAATTCAAAATTTGATTTGTCCTTCTTAAGCATTCTTTTGTAGGTCACTGTAAATTGTTAATACCAATTCCTGTTTTGGGTTCAATTCTCTTCCGATCAAAACACGTGGTGTGTCCTGTCGCGCCTACCAATCGATCGGTTGCGTCGTTGAAGTCGTGAACAGGGGAACAGACTCCGACGTCCTGCGAAATAAAGTAGACTGTGGGATTCCGTGCCCCAGCAGTTTGTCGAGTTGTTGATTCGTACGTCTACTTCACCTGTTTCCTTCTCTGCAGTGGTTCCACCAAGTCCATCTCTGGGAATTGGGCACCAGGGAGCCATATCGAGTTTCAAACCGACTACCAATTAAACCTGCTGCCTCTGCTCAGAACATAAATCTCCACCTCACCTCTTTTTTTCTACTCAGGAGCCGTCCTTTTCTCTTCGATGTCGTTCTGGGCGCCATTCCCGTCGAACAGAAGTCTCTCTGGCGCAAGAAACCATCGCCGCCCTCACACGCCGCAGTCGACGCCCCACCCCACCAAATACTTCTGTCATTCTCGCAGTCGGGGCGTTATGAATCAAATTTAGAGGATATACCTCCATATAATGACCTCCCAAGGGACACACGGATCGGTTTTACCCTTATCTTACTTACGTTTGTTAAAGCTTACAGAATAACTTTACAATCAAAATCCGGTACTTAATGACACGTGAAGGACTCGTATCTTCGTCTGTGTGCGCGTGCGTGTTACAAGGGGTGGGTTTACGAAGACAGTTTACGCCGATATAAAGCTGTCTTTAAATGTTCACACATGTCTTCTGGGTTGTAGCGCCGTGTAGTATGGTAGAAGTTTACCAAAGTTTCACAGGTCTTTTCTGCCTCCATCATCAGGGCGATGAGATACCTCAACACAGAAGACGGCCATCTTCAGGAACTCTTACATTCTCATTGGCTTCTGAGCCGTCCAGTTTCCAGCTTAATCCAAAGAAAAGTCAATAATTTTCTTGGTTGGAAGCTAAAAATTGTTCGATGCCTCGAAGTGATGGTTCGGATGTGAATGTATCGCATTTTAATTCCTGATGAACCGTAATTCAAACGGCGAGGAAGTTTCAGCGGCACGAGTCGGCAGTTATAGTTGCATGTAATTGAAAACTTCCTAGTACGTAAACATTTTATCTGTTGAACTACAGCGAAAATTCGGAATCGATGTTCCATTTCAGGAGTAATCTCTGGTGAAGTGCCCTGATTCATGTATTTTGTTCTCAGTTCTGTTCGGCGCCAAAATTCTATTGGAAGATCGATACGAATTGTTACTTGTACGGAATTCAGGTTTTAAATAGGCCTATTATGATGTTTCGTGTTACAAAAGCGACATTTAAATTAAAATTTAATAATGCGAGTCTAACAATTACTGAAGATTTTAAGCTATCTTAATGAATAATAAATATTGCTTTCGGATCACTGTTTCAAGGTGCAGACGACATGGAAGCTGTTGGTTTGATGAACCTGGGTCCATTCTGGAGGACGGCCACAGTTGCTCATTGATTAACCCAAAATCCGAGTTCGGTTTCCACAGGGTCTTACTGTCTCTGCCTTTGCGACGTAATAGGATTCCTTGGCATTACATTTGTGCCCGTGTCAGTGCGAGACTCACGCACAACAAAGCTTGGCTGCAAATCCAACTTACGTCGTGCTGACCTCAGTTGCCCTGTGTCAGTTTTTTTAAAGCAAAACAATGTTTCTTTGACGGTAGAATCTAACAGTGCTGCCAACACTGCAGTATTCTGACTTGAATGTGAGGCATTCTGTTATTACTTCTGGCTAGCTGGGCGATCGCCCGGGGCGCATTTGTCCTTATGTCAGCCTTCTTCGTACGTTGGTCCATTACCAGTTCGTACGTCACACAAAACTGCGTGTGAAAATGTCAGTTTCACAGACTTGCCTCTGTCTGATCAATGGTGAGCTCGCGAACTCGACAGCTGCTCGTTTCTCAGCTGGCTGTTCACAGATGGTCGAATATATACTTTCATTAAATCACCTGAGGACGAACATCAAATTATCATCTAGTAATCATCCGCATTATCATTATCACCATAATAAAATAATATTAATCATTATTTTTGTCAAATAAGCGCGTAACAGTCGTTATCATCAAATTATCGTCTTGCAGTGTCATAAACAGTGGCTGATTAACGTACAAATTACGTGCTTAGAATTCGTGCATTGCATTCGGGAGGCCTGGATTCGGTTCTCGGCCCAGTCGCCGATTAAGTATTTCGCGTTTACGTCTAGGAAGACGGTCCAGTTACACCTTAAACTTCGCGCTGCCGTTTTCCGACTCGTCCTTTGCAAAGATCGCCCGTTCGAACAAGCGCACATGGACTGAACGTTGCGTTCGAACGCTTATCACGCTCGCTTCTCCCTCGGGACATCCCGGGTAAAAATCTTTACCCGGAGGTGGGTTGCTCTGAGTGAGTGAGATTTGAGATTTTTCCGGCGGTAGAAATGTGCAATTTGGTCGAAAACGATTGTGTGCCTGCGCAGTTTAGTGCGTGTCCTGCAGAGAGCAAACGAGTTGCGTTTAATCAGTTTCGTGAAACTGGAAACTATGGTTTCATCGACAGATGGCGTTGTTTTAAATGAGAGGTCACACACGGAGTCACAGGAAAGTTTTTTTCTTTGCGCGTGTACAAATAATAAATTGAAAACTACACGAAGCGAAGAGGGAGTTGCCTTCTTTAAGGCAGTGCACCAAAATCTGCAGGCAGAGACTGATAAGAGGCCTGAGTAAAACCATGTGCTCGAAAGATTGTTCGTCTCTCTCGTCTTCTTGCGTGTGTGTGTATCTCACATATCGATTCGAGGAACTAGGTCTAGATAAAATACACTTATTAGAAAATCCTTCAAGTTATTTTGGCTGTCTCCAAGCTCCGAAATGATTTATAAGGATCTACTTTGGTATCTCATTGATTGACACTTTTATAATTTCGCAACTTTGCCTTCGGGTACTTCAGTCTACATTACGTAAACTGTTAAATGAATAAATTTCCAAAACATTTCTGTTCCTTCGTAACGTTGCGAGAATCTCCTTCGGAGTAAAATACGCGCAGATGCGTATTTGTTCATGTACGATTAGCCTGCTTAAGGCAAAGACAGTTCATCTCGCGTTTTCGTATTGCTTTCGGTTTTATGTTTTGCGTTTTTAAATATTTATTTCTCCTTCTATTTTCTTTATTCTTATGTCGTTCTTTTTCTTCCTTTCATATCTTGTTTCTTTTTCGCAGGCATTCATTCCTTCCTTTCGTCGCCGTGAAAATTATTGTTTTTTGGGTGCGAGCATAAATCCTCCTTGAAATTAGACGGAAAGAGAAAATATTCGCTATTAGCCGCGAGTTTCCGTTTCGGTGTTCGCATGCATAAATAATTTCGTACGTGTACCACCGTCAGCGCTGAGCGCTTTCGTATTGATGTTTGGTACGACGTCCGTGTTCACATCCTCGCTCGTACATTGACGAAATTAAAAAACACAAATGGATTATTCCTGCTGCAGTACACCATAGTGTTCGATTCTTTTTAATCTGCTGAACAAATAAGCAAGCCGTCTCGTTATGGAATGGGACGTGCCTCACTGTTTTGTTTCATCCACTGTGAACCATAGCAAGTCAGGATCGGTTTGCCTCTCTCTCTGTTGTATCGGGATTTCATTTCGCCACAAGAGTTTATGCTCCAAATATGGCTCTTACTTTTTTATTTACGCTGTATTAAAATTACTCTTAACTCTCGTAAATGGCTCTGATATATCGCACTGCACTGCACATTTCGAACTCCTTAGGCTCCGATGATTATCACAAACATCAAACCGTGACTATAACTATGAAACCTCGTTAGGCAACTGCTAACCCGCTCGTCGATTCACGTATCATTATGCATGATAAGTGTCGATATATCGAATGGAGCTCTTGTAGTAGTATTTATGGATGGTAACTTGGGGTACCGAATTTGCCCTCAATACAGCACAAATTCTTTACAACATATTCATACATAACATGCAAAACTCGTACACAGATCCATGTATCAGAAACTGATTAATGTGATTTCCTAACGTTTGCTGACGTTTAATATTTTAGATACCCACCAGAATGCCTAAATATGTGCCGTAGTCTGATCCATTAAAGGGTTGTGCAGTGGGAAATAATATTTACAATATTATTATGTTGGTCACACTGCAGGATTTAAATCGTACAATTACTCTTAACTGTATATATTTTTAAATACCCATGTAAATTTATTAATAATGCGATTTCTTCCAAATTGTTACGCCTCAGTACAATCTAATTCTTTTGACTCAGTTTTCTATAAATTTTTGTGGTAAAATTAATCCGGCGGAGGGAAATTGCCGGGAGCGTAATATTGTTAAAGTTTGCGTTATCTTTGAATTCCGAAGGTCTTGAAGATGATATTAAAATGTTCAGTTCCTACGTCAGAGGAAACACAATGTACATCACAAAAATAATTTGGTTAATTCTCTTTATTGGAACAACCGATGTTCATTGCAAGAAACATACGAACCCATAAAAAGTTACCTAATATTAAAGCAGACGGTTCACATGGTTAGAGGTCATACAAAGCTGTAAACAAGCGCTGGAAATGGCTGTAATATCACGCGTCACTTTCTTCTTTTAGAATCCGGGAAGGTAAAAACCACAAGTCGTTTATGGTTAGCATTTTTCTTTTTTTTTTCCACAGAATACGTAGTAATAAGTTGATAATAAAAATTGCTTATTCCTGAAACCCAGCACGGTCCGAAAACTTACCGACTGTAGTGGCTTACGAATTCTCATCAGGAGCGATAGAACGTAAGCAACACCTCGAAGTCTGTTTTGATATAACGCACATGTTCGTACTTTAAGGGTCATCCTTGGCTCGTGTATTTCAGATCCGGCATTCGTTGTCACTTCTCCTTCTCCTTCTTCTTCTTCCTCCTCCTCCTGCTCATGAAGTTTGCAAATTGATTATCTGACCGACTGAAGAACCGGTGAGCGTGTTTTTCAGGAGATTGTTGAAAATGTCGGGAAATAATGTAATAATGTTGCGAACCTCCGGAATTCTATGGAAATGCGAGTAAAATTATCTGGACATTCATTATTCGTACAGGAAGTTGCCCACTTAGAAATGCAACTAGTGGTTTGTCATTCAAGTAATTTTACGGGGCGCCCATATGCTTATATTACCTGCGTGAAGGGTATGTCGGAAAAGTTGCCTGACCAGTCAGGCGCTAGAGGCGGTTCTGAAAGACACTTGGCGTGGAGAAAGTTCCAGTTGCGGCAGGCTCTTGTCAGGATGGACTACAGTTTTCATGCCATGGACTTAACCAAACTTTGCGTGGGCCAAAGAACCCGCTGTTACCTTTATAAATACATTTTATTTTACGCGTTTTCATTTGAATATGATACTTCCTGTACGACGTAATACTCACCGTGTAGGGTAACAACGCCATTTTGTCTTTTACAGACCATCCTTTACTTTTCCATTAATAATAATAAACCATTCCATTTATCTTAAATTTAATTACGATTTCCGTACTTGTTCATTCCTGAGAAAATTTTATAAATGTTTGGTCACTCCTTCACATACGAAGTTTATTTAGAGTCTGCAGAGGGCATGCATTGAAAACTTGGAACAATGTAAGAAATACAAACATCACTAAAGAGTCAGACGCAGCGTCTCTCGAGTGTAAGGCACGCGATACCACGGGACTTACGTGCAGGTTAACATGGGCAGAATGTGTAAATTGTGACTGAGAAGGGTGGAATGAAGATGCTGAAAGACTGCGAGAAGAACTAGTGAAGCTAACGTGTCCTGGGAATCGATACAGGGACCTTTGTAGAGAGAGACGAATGCTTCAGACTGAAACTCTCTGGCTGAGGCGTCTCTAAAAAAAATGCGAGCTGTAAAAGACGTAACTTCTCTGCGGGACGATTGATGTTCCAGATACGTGTCTAGCGTCCGCGATCTCCACGACTCTTAACACGACATGGCAAACTACACTTTTACAGTCTTCGCGAAAATTAAGTCATCTTCAGCGGAAGGCATAATGTCGGCGACATTCCAGTTTATGGACTAAACTGCAGCGAGACACAGCTCTTTAGTGGGCGTATCACTAGCACAGAGCGTGTCTGATCGATACTCTGGGACAAATGTTATGTAGTAAATCTTGAATCTCTCCTCATTCTGAATCATAGTCAGTTCACACGGAACAAGTTTAAAGTTCTTGTAGCAGTGAAAAGGCTGAAACCAACCTTAAGTTTACAGGCGCTGGAGGTTCTGTCCGTCTGAGCGGAGAATTGACTCGACCTTGAAGAAAGCTGTCCTAAAAACATTGCCTCTCACTGAGAACCTAATCGCTGATAGTGCAATCTGCGCATTGTTATGTACGTGTTTAAAACAAAAGTTTATGATTGGTTGAGATGTGTGAACTATAATAGCGTATGTGTGTAAGAATGATTATTAGGGCCAGTGAAGAGAAACCATCGCGATCTCCGTAAGATATTTGCAAAATATTGCCGAGAAAATTCACGAAAATACTGTAGAAATTTTTGAATTTAATAGCCCATGTTTCTTGCCAGAAGCGTCCACCTTCACAACACGAACTGATTCCTCACGTACTGCCACAGTTACTAACCATTAAGGAACGTTCATATAGACCAAGAAGAAGATAGAAGGCATCGAATTATGGGATGATTAACGAAAACTGAATTTGAAATAATGTAGAATAAGACGCTGGGTGCCTAATTCTAAGGCGCTAAGCCGAAATTTATCTGGAGGGACTGAGGAAGCCCACGAAAATTATCAGGATTATTGGTTCTTCGCGTCGAGATTACGAAGTTGGATCTCCCCCGAATAAGATTCAGTGATGAGTCTTCTTGCCACTCGACAGCGAAGTTCGGCCTCAAAAATAATTTAATGTTCGTCGTTACAGCGACTTGCTGTCTTATCTCGGTGTTCTGATGCCTTAACTTGGCGCGAGTTATTCGGCGAACAAGTATTACTCGTCACTTCAAAAACATTACAGCTTCAAATATAGGGAGAAAGTTTTCGTATTGCTTTGCACGCCTCGAAGACTTTAATCTGAATGAAGCGGATAAATTATATTCAAAGTTTTGTTTATGAAACTCATTTCGTGAGGATTTGTGAAACACATAGGACCTATTCCACTTTGTTTCCAAGTCTGTAGACTCCCTTAAACAGAATATTCAGAACTTGATCCATCAATTTTCTTCTTGAGAATAACAAATTGCATCGTATGCAGTCTTGAGGCTGTGGCCGTGTCTCTCGTACACACTACAAGGTAGCGCCTTGGCTCTTTTGAACTCTCACAAAAAATATATGTTGTGTTTCCATAGAGAAATCTCTTGAAAGAAATACGATTTTAAAAGAAGTTTATAAAAACGTTTTATTCTGATCCAAATATTATTGTTTCTATTTCTGCCAAGTTTTTTCTGTGGTGACGGCGTTCGTGTTCCAATAACATAATTATCAGTAGCTGAAACAGTAAATTGTGCTCTGTTCTGTCTCCGGATTCGCGCTTTTATCTTCAGTCACTCTATAATTATTGAAACCAAATCTTTGTATGCCACGCAAAAATGGACCTCGGGATGCCATTGGACAATACGTTTGAAAGCCGACGCTAAGCGTTGCGATTCTTACCATCGCGACGTCTCGAAGGGACGCCACAGTTACAGCAGGTGAGATTCCCGACGCCATTCGTCGCGACGTTCCCCAGAGATGCCGCATTTTGCAAACCCTGACGCCCCGACACTAAATATTAAACGTAAGCCAAACTAATAGAAGCTTCCTTTCGGAACACGACAAGATTCTGGAAAACCGACGCCGTACGTCACGACGCATATAAGACAGATGAGCCTCCGGTACCATATAACTCTAGCAAACCGACGCCAGGCGTAACGACGAAAAATGCAACGATATGGAGCGCAGACGTCGATAATTTTTAAGATGCATAACGAAACTAAACCACTTTAAACCTTGACTAAGCCGAGCTAACATAACCTAACCTCTCATGATCTATACTGACCCGTCCAGACCTGCTCAGACCTGTCGATATCTGTGCCGTGCTGTGTCATGGCGAGCTGTGTTATCCTATCCAAAGATAATTGTAGGAGAGCAATGGACCAAGCAAGGATGATACAGAACTGAGGTCGAGTTGAGTAGATAAGCGGAGTCTTTGAGCAAACCTTCTTCTTATCTTTATCTAACTCAGTGCAATATCAGATAGTACGTAGTTCGCACACTTTCATGCACAAAGTCCTGACGAGTATCTTCTAGAGTCTAGACGAATTGCTGTACATAATACTTACCGAAAAATGTTATAGAGCTTACGGATTATATTCATCTGTGATATTCGGCGACGGGTCTTCGTGTCGGATCATCAGACGTTTCATAAGCTTTCTGACAATGAATTTTAATAATACAAAATATTTCTGGAATTTTTCCGCAGTAGGACCGCGGCAATTGTGCCTATGTTTAATAATTCATTCCGTACCAGAAAGAAAACAACACTTCTGGGTTGTAGCTCAGTGTAGTCTGGTAGAAGTTTACCAATGATAAGTAAATCGCCCTGATGATGGAGGCAGCAAGGACCTCTGAAACGTAGGTAAACTTCTACCAGACCCAGAAGACAGCCATCTTTCAATACACAGCCGTGAAAACCTCAAATCCTACTCAGGTCGTTAATGATGTTTGGGGAATTAATCGCATTTTGTCCTCAGAATTATACTAAACACAAAAATTGCAGGTTTATGGAATGACAGGGAAGTAAGACAGATATGAACCACAAAGTTTTTTTCTTTGTTTGCTGGCATTAAATTGAATGTAACTTTAGTCCACTAATTCTGAAACTTTGTTTTTCAGAAAAACTGACAACAAGCAGGACGAATGTCTTGTTTCACAAGAGAAGCTCCACCCTGTTTGCGCTCAGCGCATCGAAGGTTCTGCGATGCCAACTTGCCACTCCCTGGCCGAATTCTGTCGTGAAGAAGTGACCTGCAGGCAAGTTTTGGCTGCAGTTCCAGTTACGTAATTAAATTACTTCGAAGCACGAAGAGACTCACACTGACAGGACAGCAAGAGACGCGAAATTAAACACTGAAATACAACGCAGAAACGCAAACAACACGTGCACGTAGTACAAGGAAAATAACTTATAAGTAGACTGCAGTAATCATTTTTTTGAATTTACAAGAATAGATCCATGATTGTAGCAGATTGCAGTACGGGTTTTGTACGTGGTTGCTGTACGCACGATTTGCCGTAGAATTGGACGTAGGTACGGAACCTAATCAAAGGGACATGTGGGTTAGTCCGCGAGAAAATCTTTTTTACTACTGGAGATTAAGTTATTCTACTGAAATGTTATCTTCAAGTTGGATGGGCTCTAACTCGCTGATTATAAGCTTTGCTCCCATCACGAATGAAGACTGGGAAAATGTTACGCCACGTGAAAAGTAATGATTCTTAGTGCATGAGTAATTAGAGAATTCTGAATTAATTGCTTAAAATTCTAAGACGTGCACGTGATGACATTGGAGCTAATAGCCAATAGTGAAAATAACAGCTGATGTCGAAAGATCTGATCTGCGTTCGATGCCCGGAATTGTTCATCTGGGCATGGGCATTCTGTTTCTTAGCGTACATTTGTGGTTTTGATTCAAAAGCATATTAAGACTGCCACTTGTGTTGCTAAGCGTACACACAGAAGTGACGAAAATACAGTATTGGGTAAGAGTAATGTTTTTCGATAGGATTATAGTTGTGGAGCGTCACTGCTTGGCTAATCGACTGTAACTAGAATTTCAACTTCCACTATTTCCCCCCCCCTCCCCCCACTTCGCTGAAGCGCAGGCCCGCGGCCACGTCTAAAAGGCTGAACTGTACGTACGAACAATCGGTGAGCGTCCTTAAGGGGAAGAGTGTCACATGTACTGTCGCATTCTGCAAGATTGCCTGGCACGTGGAATAGTCAGCAACAGTAATCCTCGGACAGAGGTCAATTGCATTAATGTTTTTCTCGGAAACATGAACAAGAAATAAATCATCAAGATTAGTCCCGTAGACTTAAGTCTACTGTAGTTTATATGATTCAGGATAATTTGGTAATTATGGCGATAGTTTAAATTTTTCAAACTGTTCTTAGCTTTATGATATCTGGAGCTTTCGCAAATGTGGATTTCCATCTTGTGGTTTGTGACGCCGTGCAAGTGGTTACCTAAGATGCAGTGTTAAGTGCCGCCTCTGTATTCGATGTGGAAGACCGAGGCAGCACTGACGTTCCTCAGAACTGTTGCAAGAGTAAGCGACGTCCCTGCCCAGAGGCCACAAACCACGCTTTGCAGATTCCGAGTGTAAGTCAATGGCGGCGTACACTACCTGCCAAAAGTTGAAAGTTTACGTGCAACCCCGAATTTTGTATACCACGTGGATCTCCGTTTAAGGCTCGGAACATCTTAACTGCGCCAGTGAGACGAGGCAATGACGCCACTTGCCCTCGAGTCTTATCTCGACCTTTGACACTAGTGTCAATAAGAGAGGACTCATTGTATGTAGCATTATCTGCTGTGGAGCCCTTACTTCAAAACATATTTGAAGATCGAAAGAATTGTGACTTCCATTTTTGCTTAAACAGGATTTTTACGTTCTTATAAGTATCGATTCTTCTCGTATATTTTCGTACAAATTACTGAAGCAAATGTTATTAATTTCATTCTTAAAAATTAAGCGTTTAGATTTAATGGACTTATAATTAGGTCCATGTTACTTTCTTTCAGTTACGTATTAAGTGCATGGCGTAATCGTTACTTTGACGTGCTGACTGTCAGACAAACGACGTGGTCCTTGAAACCTCGTAAGGTTTAATGTTCATTTTGTGAAAACATTGGAGCAAGATCAACGCATATTAAGTAGGAGACGCTAATCAATGCCAGGTTCTGACCTCAAAATTTTGTTGCCCGGAATTGCGTCTCTTATAGAAAGAAAATCCGGAAGTACCACTCACTCAATTCAGGAAAATTTTGTGATGGAAAACTTTTTTTATATAATTTAGTCTATAGTAAGCGGAAACTGCAGTGAACTGGTGGGTTTCAATGTGGAATTGAAGATGCAAAGCGAATAACATCACATAAGCCCGTATCTGCGAGGACCGCCTTCGGTAAAATATCAATACTTTTCTGGGGCACTTGTCCTCTTAAAACTCAGGTTAAATCACCAGTCTCTAAGTCTTCAGTCGAACTTGGGCAGAAGATGCGCGTATCAGTTCACTTCAAGACGTGACATATTTGTCCAGAATAATGAATTTTGTAGAAGATTTTGTTTCCATTTCTTGTAATACTTCTTCTTCGCTCATTATTCCAAACGGAGATCAGATTAAAAACGCGTTCCAAGATTTACGCATTGCGTGCGCACAGAGTCTGGAACGCTGCACCTCCGAATTGGATCTTACGATAAAAATTCCTCTCTTTCGACTTTTACCCAAGACAAGAACGAAGGAGCGGAGTCGGTGAAAGCGAGTGAAAGTCCTGGATGAAAGGCGCGCTGGTCCAGAAACCTTGTCCCGAAGGCAAAGGCTGGCTCTCAATCATTCGGACACGACCCCGTTCTGTCCCTGAGCCCGGGACCGACTCTGCTCCTCTGCGCGTTGTTTAGATTAACGCACTAAAATTAAATTTACATGCAAATTGACTGGGAAATGAGAACGAATAAAATAAACAGGATCGTAAATACAGGAAGTCCTTGTTATTTTCCAAGTTATTTAACGGCTCTGTTCCGAGTGCTGGGAGCGCGTGGCCTCTGATGGGACGGGAAATTGAATGTGAATGCTAAGGATTCGTGTGGAGGCGGTCGTGACCTCTTTGCAGGCAGCAACGCGGCATTCAGTTCGGTGCCTGCAGAATACGAGTGTGTGCCTTACCACTACAACGGCCCGGTCGTCAATGTACTTTGGATGAAACCAGTCAATTACGAATTGTGAAATTGTGTGTCTGCATTTGTTACGTGTGACTTAGAAAGAAAGAATTTAGGGAGTAAAGTGAGTCCAGTAGAATGGAAAATGCGAGGAAATTCTTTGGACGATTGGTGGAAATAGCGCTGTGAAGGTGTTTATGAACTGCTCACAGCATTGCGGCAGTTAACTCGCGGAAATTAATTGTGACCTGGACAGACTTCCGAGGCGAAGGAAACAAGAAATGCCTACAGACTTTCTGTGGGCGAAGCCTCTAGAAAAGCGATAAACTCGAAGGCAGAAATGAGGATCGCTGATTAATGTTAAAAGGGTAGATTTAATATTACCATTCTTAATAATAACAAAATAACATTTTAATATTATGTAATCGTTTAATAATTCAGTCAGGCAAATGGGAGTGTCGAGGATTCTGCGTCTGTAATCGGCCAGAGCTCTGCCCTTTCTGCAGTCTCCTGCCCAATCCATGTCAGCAACCGTCAAGGACGAGTTTCATGTTCGGGAGGTCTCTGGTCTGAAACTGGACTCGAAGACAGGCTATCTTGGCGGAATTTTCGTGGTTTTCACAGTCCCTCCACCTAAAATTACGCTAAGACTGCTTCCTTCCACATCCCTTTTAATTAATCTTATGAATCTGATCACTGACAGCGTCGTTGAATAAACCACAAATAAATAGAATCGACACGAATCTCCTCGCAGTCACGTTTTTGTCTCATTCGACACTGTGGGACTTTTGTTTTGTAATCAACGAGGAAATCGAAGACAGGCTTAAAATGCGTCTGTTAAACGACGTTCTTTGCTAGCAGTCCTTGTCGTACCATGTGCCTTTGCCACGTACTTCCTCAGGACTCTTGATTACTCCAAACTGTCATCAATGTTGTGCGTGGAAAATAACTTCCATATGTTCACTGCGGGCCTTAACTCAATATTTGTTAAACTTTTAGACGATTAACTCAGCGCTGCTCGCTAACACCATTCATCGCCTAATATATGGATATTTTAGACTCTGGTTAATGATAACATATCTCTTAATGGCGTCAGAAGAGCGGAGACCGTTATGATTTTTGACCTCTGGTCTCGATTTAACCAAGGTCAGACGACGTCCTTGTAGGACATAGGAGGGTCTTAATAAAACTAATTTAACATTTTAAGTGACACTCTTCCCAAGACAATAAACAAACATTCGAATCTTAAATTTAATTAGTCTGTAGACTTTTTAAATGTATTTCGGAATTCCTTACCACCCTCCGAATAATTGTTGCTTCGTGCTTTGGTTGTGGAAGAATTTTTCCAAGAAAACATTTTATTGAGAACTGTTGTGATATTTCTAGACACCCTGTCCTCTGTTTACAGACAACGTAATTTTTCTGTTCATTACACAGACATTACATTATGTAATATAGCAATTAAAATAAGTTCTTTTTAAAAAATATTTTGAATTAAAGGTTTTGATAATAAAAACTGAAGTTTTTTTCTCATATCGAAATAAACATGTTCGATGTTGGGACGGAAAAAAGCTCCTCGCTTAAAATGGCTTTCATAAAACAGGAATTGTCTTCATTGTCCGAAACGTAATTTAGTAATATTCTGGATGTTCAATTAAGCTGTTCATGATGTAAGATTACGTTCTGAAACAAAAGTGCGAACACATCTGAATGGTAAATGCCCCACCACACTCTCAGGCATGTATCTTAATCTTCTGCACCATTTTATAGGTTGGTGAGTGTACAGTCACGTTCAAAGAAATACGCGCACTTGGGCCTGCGTGTTTGAATCCTCCAGCTGTGCCTTGTGTCGTTCCAGGAACAGGCTGGAGTACTACGAGCAGTCTTGTGCGGTGGACAGCCTCACGAAGAAGTGCGCCGGACCGCCCTCGGAGTGTCGGAAAGCGATGCTGGGCATCCTTGGCACAGAACTCCGAGCAAACTGCGCTTGCAAAGGAACGGACTTCACCCAGCTGTACGACTGCCTAGGTTGGCAGCGCCTGCTCTGGGTCAACCCCTGCGTTGGTCAGTAATCGGCGTCTTGTCACAAGTAGATAACATCTTCCCGGGGCCCAAATGTGAATTATTTCGGGTGTGGGTCAGTGGCTTCAATCTGAAGCCCTGGTGAAGGCTTTTAAACTTTCAGAAGTTCTTCGACAAAATCCGGGATTGTCTTACGTTAAACACGCCGTCGCACCAAAGGAGGTGAGTTTATGGGCGTTGTCTCGAAAGATCAGTTTAAGTGCTTGAGTTTGTATGCCCCGTGCTGTACTCAGCAGTTTCTTTGCCCTGTACGCCTGCCAAAGTCGGAGACGCCTACCGGCGCTCGGAGTAAAGCCCTTCGGGGTATCTGATTGTTCCTTCAGACGCCTGACGTCGCTTAGACAGAATGGCAAATCTCTTGATGTCATAAACGCGATACGTTGGAAATTTGCGGAGATTAAAATCGTACACGTGACAGGCCAAGGATGTCCGACGTTGCGGTAGCCAGCAAAACGCCGAAAGGAATCGCTTCGCGTAGCCAAGCCTTGGACAGTTAGAAAGGAAGTGGCTGTTTTACATCTTTGAATTAGAACAAGAATTTTCTTATTGTATAACAAAAGTAAAAGGCAAACACCGGATGAAGGCGACGCGATCCTCACTTTCGTGTGCCTCGAAAGTGGCGTTAATTAAGGGGCAAGAATTCTTCGCCGTTTGCGCTCCACCCTAAAACGTTCCGCTGCATTTCTGTAAATCTTATTCACCCTCATCGTGAGAAGATAATAAACGATTAAGTGATAAATGCACCTGTTTCCAGGAGCAATTAATATATAGATTTTGTCATTTCGCAGTTCGTACGACTAACATTTATAATCCCGGCAAAAATTAGTTACGTATTTCACTTACAGCATTGAAGACGTGTCCGTGAAATGGAATGGCAATTTGAAACATAAACGATAAATGATTTGCCCTCAGGTTTTAGCCGGCATAACCTAAAAGATCTCTCCTCCGAACTGTTATTTAAAAATGCTGTTATAGCTGTTGAGAAGAATTATCTGCTTGGTTTTGTATCCTGCGTCCTTGTTTCAATATAAAAAGGACGCGAGAACCAATCAGTTTACAGCTTATTTCACGACACTGTTTTGTAACTCAGTACAAAACGTCGAATTACAGGGTGATTAATAATTGGTGAATTGGAAATAATATGCAAACAAACGATGTAACATAATTTAATGATATTGTCCCGCCATTTCTCTGGAGGGACTGATGAAAACCACGAGGATCGAAAGGAAAATTGATATCCGAATGTGACCTCTCGAACGAGACGTTCCGTGGATTAATTTTATTAGTTACCGGCACCAATTTTGACATTATCGACTTTGCCAAGTCACTTAAATAACATCGGTCAGCACATGCGGCATTCAGAAGTAAATATGACGCAAATAATTGGTGTGATTTTATCGCGTATTGACATTCATGTGTTTGATATGTTTCTGCCAACATTTTTATTCACGGTTCTCCATTTTAAGTGGCTTTGTTTAAAACGTAATAATATGTTTAAGGAAAAACTAGGATGTACGTTTACAGGTCTATAGTACGTTTAAAATAAATGCAGTTGAATTATAATAAATAAAAAGGTTCTTTAACACTCTACAATGAATATAAAATGATATATAGACTTTCAACCGTTAGAGGCAATAAGTAGATTCTTTCAAACTGTAAGTACGTGTAATACTTGCCACCAACGCAATATTTACTCGACGTACAAAGTAATTTTACTTAGTAAACTAGTTTTCTCCTTTTCTCACACATAACCTCAAGGACTTCGCTGTAGTAGCGTTAATTGATTTTAAAAGACAGAGAGAAGTCTTGCACCATGTTGGCAACACTCGTTTTACGTTGGCAGACATTTGCAAGGTTCTTTAAAAAATATGTAGGCGTGTACACGGTGTAGTTTGTCTTTTTGTTCAGATCTCGTCTTTGTTAGACACAGGCTACATTAACCTCGCGTAATCGAAACGTCCTTCATTTATAGACAAAGAATGACGTTGAATGGAGTGGCGCTGGTGTAGCTGCGGTCGTAATTGATTTTATCGCGAGTTAAAAATACTGTGACCTGTAAATGGCACGGCGTTAACACCGAATTCATTGAAATTTCGCCAAGTGAATAAGTTGTTACGAGGAAATCACGTGCAATATGCGTTTCGTTTCGTAAATAATCTTTATTACTACGTATTACGTAAAATATAAGACAGTGCACCAGAGTGCTACGGTACAAATCTATTGCCATAGCAACGACTACATTATGTAAATCGTCACTCTTTTTGCGTTTATCTGAGTTTCGTTGAAAGGAGAATTCTGAGATCACGCATAGAGCGACATCCGAGGAGGTTAATCACGTTGGCTGCCGCAGAAGTGGTCAGCGGTGGTCGAACAGTTTGAAGGGCCGCTACAGACAAACGAAATTTTCACGTCTCACGAAATTTTTTCTGTTAAATCGAAAACCGCGCCACCTCTGGGACTCGACAGTGACGAAAGAAATTTGTACTTGCCAGCAATCGACTTCTGCAGACACAATCGTACAATTTTCCTCGCCAGTTCTTTTACCACACTCAGTCGTGGCATTTCAATGTGTGTGGTGTGTCGAGACGCCTCGTCGACTCACCTGTGGTTTTATGGCGGCCTTAATCTCGCCGCAGGCGAAAGCCTCAAGATGGCCTCTCTGGAAGAGGCTGATGATGCATTTTATCTAATCGATTCTGCTATTCCAGTGTTTGGAGCATCACTAAACCGCACTCGTAAGAGAGAAGACGTTTTATTCGTCGTTTCTCGAAGTGTTTGCCGAAGTAACACGGATGATTCCTTGTCTTTCGCCTGGGACCTTTCCCCTTATAATGCGGTGCAAACACAGAACTAATCAGCGAAATAATTCTGCATTCTGTCCTGAAGTTGTCCCTCGTAGATCGTCGGTAAGAAGGAAGGAACGCGATCAATTCTCCAATTCCAGGAAAAGAAATCAGCAAAGAAGAGTGGACATTTCTTGCCAGGACACTTCACAAGAGACGAATTGGTGTAATGTTTCACCTGTGATGAATTGGCTTCTGTTCTTAGGGGGGGGGAGGGCACTTCGTTAAGAGTGCCTTAACCATCGCACCCTTTAAATGTATATTCAATTATCGCCTTTATTTTGACATTCGTTGAATCGCTTTGTCTATAAATAAACGCATTACCTAGTAGACGTCATTAAACGTCGCGGTCGAGTGGTTATCTCTTTATTTGTATTCCGGAGGACAGCGGTTCGAATGCTGTCTGAGGTCTTCCGGGATTTTTCTTTAATCCGTCTAGGAAGATTCTGGAATGTATTAAATTAGGCCACGGCAGTTTTCTTTCGCACCATTTACCATTCATTATGCCTTAGTCGTGTCATCGTTCACGCTGTTCATCCAGAGAAATACGCGTATGCAGGAAGAAAAATGTTAAAAGTACATCTGCCGTCATAAGTCGGTAAACACATACCCGTATAAATTTCACTCGTTGTAAATAAGTTAATTACAGACTTAAATGCGATTCAGTTCACACCAGACTTATCTAATTATGACAAAAGGTAAGTTTAATTGATGTTTCAAAGCCAAGTTGCACTGCAGAACGAACTTAAGACTGGGAAAAGCGGAACGATGGAGAGTAATCAAGGAACTGACTTCATCGAAACCATTTGCGATTTCTTTATTTAAAAACGTGTGTACAAATGCAGAATTAACCTAGGCCTACATATTTTGCGTGAGGTATAAAATACTGAACTCCGTGACCTCTTTCGCTGAGGAAGGGCGTGATTTTGGTTTCTCTGGTGTATTTCGTGAATGCACTGAGCGTTCATTCCAGTAAAACAGACGATTCACGCGGGGTTGAACACAACTTGAATTTCTGTGGGTCGCCGATTAGTCACTGAGATGTTCCGTGGTTTTCCTTGCCACTTCCGCCCAAATACGTGAATCGTCCTCACCAACTTTCATTACGTCACTGAAACCGTACTCGAGTCGTCAGACAAAATTTGATGTTGGTCTTCGTTGTTTCAACGCCGTGCACGCCAACGTTTCGGCGGCAGTGAGTGCTTCTGTTTTCAGGGCGAAGTTGTTAAGTTCGTGTATCCAACGTTGAGTCGGTTTTCAAAACGAACGATGTTGTAAAAAACAGTTGAGTTCGTTCTTGGCCTCAGTTGCAAGCGTGTTTTTTCATTTCGTTTGCATGATTGGACGTCCCGGGGGGGGGGGGGGGGGGGGGGGGGGGGTTGGTGTTGCGACATCGACTGTGTGTGCCTCTTATTTGCCATTCACGCTTAGTTTACGCCTCATTTGCTTGTAATTCCTGCTTCCCGTATGCCCCGGCGCGTATGCGGTGCAGTGGCTTCGCATCAGCGCACAGAAATAATAAAGGCATCAATCCCGACGATCGGGAAACACGACTTCCACTCTTAATTATGCCAACCTGCCCGCGTTTTCCTGAGGGCGGCCATTTTGTTATTTCTCACAGCTTCTTCCCTTGTTCTTCGTTGTTAACGCTCTTATGAAGTGTTATTATTCCTGAATAGATTTTAAAACTTTATTTTTTATCATTATAATTTTGTCTATAAATACGAATTATTGGTGAATCCACCTTAAACAAATTTTGGTTTCCAGTTTCTGTATAGATATTATAATTTTTATAATTTTCATGCAAATGTTGTGGGGCGCATAAAATTACGTTTTCATTTTAGTCTGTATTTTTATTGTCTCGTGACACGAAGTTCCATGCCCGTGCGTGCGTGCGTTTGTTTTGTGACCTTCGACCTGGCTCTTGCGCGCTCAAAACTGCCCTGCCGATTGCAGTTGGTGTGATTCGCATTGCAAATTCGGTCTGTTTATTGGATGGTAGCTCCGGTCAAAATTATTCTTATCCCGAAAAATATTCAAAATAATATACGAAAACGTAGTTTATTATAATTGCTGATAAATTTGCTGTCACCAAATACACCTCAACTTAATCGTCGCTGTAATTTAAATTAAATAATTAGGGCGAGGAAATAATCTACTTACAATTCTTGCATCAAACTCTGCCTAATATTCACTGGCGTCTGTTTCAAAGTTACTAATGTGAAATTTAAAAAATCAGGTCGGAGCTGTTCTGAAACATGACTGCAGTCGCCACAGTGCAAAATCGGTGTGTGTGTGTCCACGTGACGTACGACAGAGAAGCTGCACTTAGAAGTTGGCGTGGCTGATCCCACGATAAATCTTCCACTTTGCTTCATTAAACGCGTGACATCGCCCCCCCCCCCCCATTCTCCCTAATTTGGAGTTCCGCTTTTTTTTATCCGTTGTGACAAAATATTTCCAACTTGCGCTTCGCCCATTGATAAAAGTCGCACAGAATCCACGGCACCCTTGATAAGCAGTTACAGGATTTAGGGCCCTCCCTCCCGGTGTGAAAAGCAAAGGACAAATTGCCTCGAATACCTGATATCCCACGCGGCCGACTTTTGACTAAAGCAAAGTCGCGTTTTCCAGCACACCTAAGCCAAAATATAATTTAATCTAAAATGTGGGGGGGGGGGGTCGTGTAGTTAGCAAAAGAAGATTTGCAGCTTCCACGACCTTCTAAAGCTGTGCCCCACAGCCGGTGTTCTGCCTCGTATTTTATAAGAAGTTTGTAATTATTTAAGACGTTTAAAACTGTGTGAGTGCCCAACTCCAATGTCTGCATTCTTCGCTCCCTTTTCTTGTCCTGTACATTCCTAGGAATTGACTTTCCGGCGTTAAAGTAGGGCTCCTATTGTAGATTTCTCAATATGTTCGGCCGCTGCCATTAGCAGTTGCTTCTTATCGTCAACTTGGATTCAGTTAATCTTCCACGTCCGTGGCGTTGCCCGTGTTGAGAAAAATCGGTCTGTTGCTTCTGGGTTCGCAGTCGAGTCGCAGAAAGATTACCACACGAAGCGCTCAACGGAGAGGCTTCAGACGACAGCGGTCTCGATCACCACCAGCAGCAGAAGCTCCTCGTGGAGGCCAAACGAACCAAATGAGACGCCCAGGGGGGTCTCAGCCTTCGCGGTGCCCACGGCTGCTACGACAAGTAGGATTCTGCCGGACGAAGGGGCCCAGAGCACGGAGCTCGTGGAAGTACCCAGCACTACCCCCACCACCACCACAACAACCCTCCCCCCACGTGAGTAGACACCGGAAACAATTTTGAAGGTTCCAGAACTGGGAGTCGCAATTAGCTGTTTACGAGCAAGGCCTCTTATTCACGCTGTTGCCCTGTTTCTGTAACATTTATTTCCTTCCTGTAAATTTGACGAAAAACAATTTTATTCGTTTCCTACAAATCGTTTGTTCGTCTTAATTTTCCTACGTATTCCGTTTTGTAATCGAACTTTTGGATGACCCAGTACACTCAGCCAAGAATACGGAGGAACTTTTAAAATTCTACAGAACGTACTTTAATGAGACATATAATAACAGTACCTTCCATCGCCACCAAAACCTCGACTCCTGGAATCTGTAATACGAAAATTTCGTATTCTCCAGCCCAAAGAGGGGAAAACAATATTAGATCACGAGAGTAAACGTTGTTTGTTGACGTCCTGATTAAATCTTCGACGTCTGTTATTTATTCGCTGTTGGCACCAAAAAGATTCTCAAGACGAGCCAGTCCCCTCCCCTCCCCTCCCCCTCTCCTTCCCCCACCTGTTCGGTAGAAAGTGCGTTATTCACGTTCAGTCTTGTATTCCACCGTCGGACTGAATTAATTACAGAAATGTATTTCTTGTATTCGTCGCCTTGTTTGGCGCTGCATTGGAACAAGAAATTATGAGCTGCGTGGATTACATATGGCGGAAATCAACTGGATTTTGTGGGCGGATAAAAGAGCTCGTAGTAAGAGTTTGCCAGATGAGGGATGCACAAATTTGAAATGTGTGGGCTCTCGTGAATGATGCGAAGGTCAGGGCACACATGAAGTTAAATCGCGTATTCCGGTTTTGAATTCGATTAAATTACTTTTCGTGCCTGCCCTTGAAATTATCTTTGCTCCGCGAACAAAGAAATTATTTCAAGGGATGATCGGTCAGTGTGCCGCCACATCTGCACTTCATATTCCTGCAGTGGCATCCCGACTTTTTACACCGAATTGCCTGGAATCGAAATTAATGTCTTTCCAGTTGCCCGACATTTTCCCAGCGCCAGGTGCAAATCTGTCCCGTTGAAGTCATTAGCAAATGTCTGCATTTTGCACAGCGCTGAAGGCCGTGTACACAACACCTACGTTACAGAAGTTGAACCATGACCCGATCTCTTTTTCGCAGATAAGAGAAGAATGTAATTTATATCCCATGTAAGATGAATGCCGTGTGTAGACATTTGCTGTCTTTGATTATTAAAAATATTATTACACGCAGCTCAGCAGAGAATTTTGCGACATACGACACCCGTCGCGGTAGATTTGCGTTCCGATATCAGATAGCACAGTCATCAGATTAAATTTAAGCGCGCCTGAGGAAGAAATCCATTGCCGTATCTTATTATGGATTTGTTGCGATTTGTTTGTGTACGAAGAGCAAATCGCGTTTCTTCGGACGGCTTATACCATTTCCTCCATGTTTAAAACAGATGAATGTTATCGTCACCAGACAGATGAAAGTCTTGTAGCAAACAGCGAGAGGATAATCTTTGAACCCTGCTAGATCCTGTTAAGGGGTCACGCTAACAAGAGCGCAATGACACGGCGCTGATGAAACATGGAAGACGCTGGTCCATTACTAAGGCAACAAAAGAACAGAGGTTTCAGGACTCGAGAGACAGAAACTGTTTCTGTCAGCACCTGAGAAATGTCCGAGTGGACTTGAGTACGGCAAAACATTAGGATAACTATAAAATTATAATTTAAGCGCGCGAATTAAGGTGACATCGTAAAACAGTTGACGTAACGTAGAGCTGAAATGTACGAAGATGTGTTGTGTGTAATCAGATAACAAAAAGGATTGTAAAAGGTGACGATGCGAAAAATAAGTCCCGGAACGTACCGGAATTCTGCACCACAGATTTAAAATTACAAAATTACGTCGTGAACGAAGTCCTGCGTGTACGTAGTCTGCGCGGGCGTTCCTGGATTTTTTTATTGATATTGTTGATATCTCCCGTTGACCAAGATGAAAATATTGTAGTTCTCTTGATCTTTAAATTTTTAAGTAGGAGACGTGAAGGCGAGTTCAGCTACTCGTAATTTATTTGTGAATTCAATTCTCCCATGTGGTCCCTTTCCCTTCAGGTTTTCGACCAGAATTGTGTGAGCATTTTTCCCCTCGAAGCGTGCTACATTCCCCACTTACCCCCACTGTCGTTTTATTGGTATAAATTCTGAGAAGAATATCGAGTCATTATTATGAGTGTTTGTGTGTTTTCGATGATCTACGAAGTACAAATGAGTTTTCTCTTTCAGGCTTCTGTGCTGTGCACCGCGATCATTCCGTGCAGTACATCCGAGAAGGGAGGGGGAAGAGGGTAAGTGTCCGACGAGGTCAACTTGAATCAGCTCTAGGGCGAGGTACCCACCCGACCCACAGAGGTCTCCCTGCTTCACACCTGAATAAATATCGTATTTTAAAATTAACGTTCTTATTATCCTTCGCTTGGCATTTACGATAATCTGAAGACAATGAAGGAATGTAAAGAAATTGGTAAAATGTCTGCACGTTTCTGCGTCAGAGGACCTCCCGTTATTACGTCTCTTCGTTTGGCGTCAGCGAAGAGGAACCTATCCGCGCCTCGTCCGCCACAACCCGCAAGACGTAACAAGTTCTGAAATCCCTCGCAATTACAGAAATGTTGTAAACGCACTAATTAACGCTGTTCTGTTGACAGAGTTGTTGTCGCTTGGCAAAATCTTCGTGTGAACAAATTTTCTTCAAATCCGTGACCGAATACATTCGTACAGATCTGAACCCTTTAATCTCCATTAATTTCTCAGCGTGAATGAATTCCATAATTTAATTTGTCTGCAGAAAGTTCTGCGCGGCTTTAACCATAACAACGAAGAAACGCGTATTTGTTATGAACGTCTGAAATGAGTTACGGATCTGGGGGCCTGATACGAGCCCGTAAGATACGCTAAAGTAAACGTTCTTCATTTGATGCAAATGCTGAGTCCATCAGACACAAGAAGACACTCGTTTTATTTGGGGCTTGACTTTTTATTGGGGGGGGGGGGGTCGATACTTACGCAGGGTACAACGGATGGTGTTGGGGGTGTCGTAGTATGAAAATTTTATATAAAGAGAAGGGAAATGGATCCTTGAGACCCTGTTGCAGCTCTACCGGGAGGACGAGCCGGAGTGTTCCGAGCTTTGTCAGTGCAGCGAGGGCGAGTCTCTGAGCTGCAACACCGTTTGCGTGGACAGGGCCCCGTGCAAGACGGACTTCGCCTTCTACAACCACGCGGCCCCCGCGTACCAGGCGTACCGAGGACGCTGCCTCTGCTACTCCGGCCGCTTCATCTGCATGCGCCCTACACCAGGTGAGGACGTCGCACCGTCTAAATTCCTCATCAACCGCGAGGACTGCCGTTGAAGTTCACGGGCACGGATTCTGACTCAGCGCCGGTATTCGCTGCTTCAGTGGAAGCTCCTTCAAAGTCCGCGTGTCCTGGGGCACTGCCCCGCGGTCCCTTGATTAGAGCGACGGTGTGCGCTTGTACATTTGAGATTCGGGGTCAGGACCCCAGAAAGACCGTCCCCTGGCAACACAATAAGGCACGAAGCACTTCATTACCTAATACGACGAGTCAGTTTAAATGCGTCAAGTGATATAATAGTAATTTGATCATCCATTAAGAGGCACTAAGTCAAGCCGCGTCGAATTCAAGAGTCAGTGAACCGCCTGATAAGAAATCGCAAGTCGATTTTCTTCCAGAAATATTAAAATAATCAAAAACACAAAAACCGTGTTTGATTTCGGCGGAAGGGCGGATTGATCAGTGAACATCTTGGTTTCTGCAGTTCCTGGTCTGTATTCTGACGTTGCAGTGTCGCGTAACAACGAGTCATTAAAATGTTTGCTTTCGAGTAAGAGAATAAGTAATCTGTTCACCGAACCCAATTAGACATTTTCCAGTAATCCAGGTGTTATCACTGGGTAAACATAAGCCTACAGAGAAACACAGACAAGTGCGACTGTCCCACAAAAGACAGAATTTCTGTCTTTGGAGGACAGTGTAAAAAAAGTGTAGCCTTCGTCCGGGTTTGCCGTCGGCAGCAAAAACTCTCGCATCCGTGGCTCATTGTTTGTGATAGGTGAAAATGTACGTATAATCGTCTCAGCGCAGACGTAATTAAAGCAAATACGAAACATTTCAATTCCATTTCGTGCGATCAACTCACCCCAGCATTGTGTCATTCTCTTTTCTCGCCCTCTGTCACGTCAGAGACAGAGAGAGACAACGCGGAATTGAAAGTTAATCATAGAGTGTGACAAAGACGGAAATAGAATGTCAAATCCCATAAATCAGCAAAATTAGGTAAACATGTTTGTGAGATTATAGCGTGGCGTCGTCAGAGGATCAATGAACACGGTTTAGTTCGGTATCGAAATCATTTTATTACGTAACATCCAGTATTTAGTCAAACGGAGTTCTTGCCTCTTCATATTTGAGATTATTTTCGTTTCTGAAACCACAGGCAATTCTAACATTAAATTAAGAGTAGAGACACGTGACACTTTCGCTGACATTTGATATTTCCCATATTTCGAAGTGGCCGCTCCTCATAACATTCTTGTGCCAGTGTCAGTGTTTTGTTTCTTTCGTGATTTGAAGTAGCAAGAACTTGCAGGACCAGGAGAATAATCGGAAGATAAGATTAAGATAATCCGAAACTGCAGGTTGCGGGGATGATATATTAATGCAAGTGGTTGAGGAGAGTTCTTTGCGTCGAACTTCGTTATTATTGAACTCTAATTCCACAGAATAAGTTCCGAAACATGTTTATAACGGAGAAGTCATATGAATATTTATCCCAGTTAGCAGTGGCCGTCCCGAGTTCGATTCCTAGCAGAGACAGAGAATCCAAAATGACTTCGGATCACACACAGCCTCCTTTCCAGTGGGTCATGGGGTCACGTCCGCCTTCCGCTGAAATTAAGAATGCGTTGAACTTGCTTGAGCTCGTCGCCTGCGTTCGTTATTTGTATATTTTGTGGCATTAACCTCTTCGACGATGTCACGAAACTCAGGCCTTGTGAGATCTTTAGCTCTGCAGCGAGATAAAAGCAGGAAATACTGAGGTGGGATTGCTCCGAGACATAAGAGTTGTTCGCAAATTGCAGACGCATACAAACTACCCCAGGGCGTGTTCCTGTTCCTGGGCTACAGTGAGACTGACGAAGCTCTGCTCAAGCCTCACAGCAACCTTTCGATACAAGACGCTGTGGGTTCCCTCCAAGACTTCATGCACCACGGACTCGCCAACAAGGTACGTTCACAGAATGCCGTGACCCAAAAAATGGCCTCGTGTAAGTTCGGGGCGTCGTTTTTGACCGAAGCAGATGCTTCCTTAACAGTCATCTTCGTGATGTGGCGCGAACAACAAAGTTTGAAAGTCGTTGTACTTTTCCGATCTTGTACCTCGCCGTGTCACTGAGAATAATGACCGCCGATGGTCACCAAATGTTCGTCGTCATTCCAACTAAAGTCCATTAACTGAATAATTACATTTTTATTTATTTTAATTTTCGGAGTAGCTTAGTTTCTGCCCGTACAAAAACATGTTAATCATTCCTTTCAAAAATTGCTGATTCACAATTTATAAATCAGCTGATCTCGATCGGTTGCTAAGACACTGAATAAAGGGATTTTGGTCGCCTTTCCCAATCCAAGATTCTGATAAAAACTTAGGGAACTGCGACAGAGTAATTGTTCAATGTCCGGAACACCTGTAACATTTACGTAAAAGTAATCAGTGGAGAACACCGCAGCATTATCGAATAAAATAACCGCGGTTTACGATAGTAAAGCCAAGTTTATGTTTCCATAGATCGATAATTTTGTTACAAGACATCCAAGATTAAACGCGTTTCCCCTTAAGTTTGAAGTGTTGTAGTTCCAATAGCATTTGAAGAAACTTCTTTCTAATTACTGACGAAAGACCGTAAGATTTTTTTCTTTCATCGAAGCATTTGACTTCTTGGATTGGCAGTGCTCTGTTTCACATTCAGAATTTATATCGCGAACCTATTTTCCTGCTCTTAATAAATCGGCGAACGCAAGGCGTGAAGTGTTCTCCTTTGTGTTGCAGACCACGTGCACGCTGGCATTGTACAACGTGACTAAGGAAAACCTGATTCTGGTGGCGAAAATCAAGAAGGAAAGTCGAGGCGCGAACCCTCGACCGTCACTCGACCTCCTGATGCGGGAGAAGGTATGACCACGCACATGTTTAAAAACTCTTCGGTCCTTCTTATGATCGCGCGAACACGCGTCATCAGATGGAGCGTCCACTGACAACGGGCCTATTTGCGTTCTAGTGCACTTCTGATATAAACACTCAAGTCCATTCTTCGCCGATCACATCAGAGCATAAACCGAGAGTTTCGTCCCAAATTTAGTTGACGCGGAGAGCCCCTTAATTCGGCAATTTGGAAGGCACTTTTGTCGCCCAACACCTGACCCAGGTCGTTCGTGGGCAATCGAGCGAAATGCTAGTTTCATTTTACCTACGTTAATCGGCCAAGATAGTTCAATGTCCTCACTGGGCTGCTGTTTAACTGCGCCTGTTTCTTGTATGCTGACGAGGAAACGCGTAGAGCCCAAGTTCTCGGATTGTTTCAGTTTCCTAATCGTGACCCCCAACCTTTCCGGAAAGAGCTTCACGAATAGAACATGTAATAAATAATTTTGGGACAAATACTGAATCGAGTATTAAAGTGGCGCTTCTAGATAGGATTATAGCAGTAGCTAAGTACTCTAATCGGCGCATCACAGCCTTCCTTGAATCAAATTCGCGCCATTCAATCCTTTTTCCTAAAGATTCCCCGTACAATTTTGCTCCCGTGAATTCTCAGATCGTCCAAGGCGTTGTTACCGTCGAGACACCACGACTAAAATTTGGCACGTTCTGCGTGCCAAATGCCACTTTCATCTCACGTTTCCTTGATCTAATCCTCTTCTTAACAGGTCGTGAGTACAAAGCACCCGCCTCCTGTGACGTCGTCCTTCTCGGTCGAAATATTCAGTCCATTCTGTTCCTGTACGAAACACATAATCTAAAATCTTGACTCATGGGCATATTCTCTATAAGATATTGTTAAAATTAAAATAAAGGTAGCAAAAATTACAATTCGTGCCTCGTAAACGACGGAATTTCAGGTGTTAGCCTTTACTAGACGGGGTTCATGTCCGATGCTAACGAAAGTACGACGCCAGCGTCCTCTTCTTGCGTGTTTCTATGGCTACAGGAGGAGTGCGCTGGACCACTCCACGACATCAGCGAGAAGATCAACTCTCACCACCCGGAACTTCATTCTCACCTCCTCCTCTCCATCTTCAAGATGGCGGAAGTGGAGGTGAAGGTCCCGGATTCGAATTCGGGGCTGCGCCTCTCGACCGGGATCCCCGTCGTCTTCGTGCTGCTCCTGGAACAGCTGCTGGCGTCGTGACGGCCCGAGCTAAGCGCCCACTGACGGGCTTCTTCTCCTTCTTCTTCTCATACATATCCAACGCCAACAACTTCTGTTGCGGACGTCGTACCTAACAAACCGGAAGACTGTCGTGTTCGCTGTGCAGAGAATTCGTTTACTGCAAACGCAGCTTTTTGAACAAATTTAGTAAGTGCACGAGTGACGTGTGGACAGGAACTTTGCAGTTGATGTGGCGAACAGCATTTATCACGAACGGTTAGCTACTAAATTGGGTTGTACCAAAAAGACTTTGTGGACTGAATATCCATTTATTGCAATTAGCAGCGAACAAATATGGCTGCTTAGGAGTTTGTATTTCAAGCCAGTTACAGCGAGGACGTATAAATGTCCACTGTCTGGGTCCTTGTTCCTTTAGATACACTTCAGACCTCCCAGGTTACGAGAAATCCATGCCATTCATTCTAAGTGAACGTTCATCCCTCGCTTTATTTAATTCCATTTTGGATTTCAAACTAGAATCTGCCTCATCGCTTTGAAGGTGGATTGCATTTGCGCCAAGTCACGATTTCTCCTCTGCTTGAATGGCGGTCGTCGTGAGTGAATTTTAGAGTTTACTGCCCTCACGAATTTGTCTCTGTTCATTTTCGAAGATTTCCTTTCCGGGTTGTAGAATTCCAGTCGCTAATTTGATTCGTCCTTTGGGGTGTAGTTTTACGTTAGTACCAGGTAAAGTTGGACGCGTCTCAGGTCGTAAGAAGGCCACAGACTTTCGAGTGTGTTGTCGTACCTTCAGCAGAAATTCTTTTAACTAACCATGAAAGAAAACGAATGTCATACTTTTATGGAAGTAACCGGTACGCAGGTAACTTAATTTTTCTAGGAAGACGTCAGAACGCCCTAAACAAAAGTAAATCTTCGGTTAATTTCGTCACAGTCTGCGAGTGCACGAGGATTGACGAAATCAAGACCGCCATTGATTCGATTTTACCTCATTTAGTCCTTATAAGGCGAATATGGCACAAAAGACGAGCGAACTCGTTTCCCTGATTGGTCAAAGTCTTATGACGCGATATTTCAGACGGACAAGTTGGCTTCTTACCAGGGCGAGTCGAGTGACGATTTCATTGAGAGGCAAAACTTATGCACCGGCCATTTTCATCGACGTCCGTAAAGCTTACGACACAATTTTTACAACAGGACTTCATGCTTACTCCTAAATCATAAATTGCCGGTGTCACAAAAATTAATGGAAGTGAACGCGAGCGGATGTTTTCAAAGGCCGCGTCCTTACACACGCACACGACCAGCTGTAAAAGTATTTCAATTTTTAGATGGCGTCGTTTATACTTGCCGGTAGATGGCAGCGTTTCGTGAGAACATTCTGTCTGCATCTTCAGAGATGAATAACATAAGAATAACGCCATTAACATCCTCATCGCCATGAAAACTTTAATCTCACATAAAGTAATTTTTTCAATAAAAAATTTGCACAACTTTTTGGCATCCATCCGGAAACAAATTCTATTAGCAGATTATAAGCACAGGCAAACTACAAGTTGCGCACTTTTGTCACCGTGGCAACGAACAACAAATTTCTGAATTTGTACTTCGCACCTCATAATTCCGCAATGATGGATGCAGAGTCGGTCTCCGAAATCTTATAATTCTGCTCAGAAATCGCAGGGCTCAGGAATATGTTATTGTCTCATTGCCTAAGACGCACTTCGTATATAAATTTTCACCGCATTTGATTTTTGAGAGAATAACTGAAAATTTTTTAAATCTCACGCAAACGTACATTCTTTTAACCCATCTTCCATTATATTCCATTTAAAGTAACTGCTCGTGTCTGTAACAACACAGACAAACAGGAATGTTCCTGTCGGCAACTGACGTAAAACTGCAAGCTCAGGAACTCGACGTTTCCTTCGACCTTCTGAAAATGTGAGCGTAAACAATATTTAGAACGTGCAGCAGACACGCGTAAATATTATTCATATTTCGGTGAAATTTAATTTAATTTACGTGTTTTAAAGTAAGGTGTACTCGTGGGCGTTGTGACCCTTTCAAAATTGAAAGCACGGGCTAAGGACTGACGAGAACTTAGATCGATTCGTAGTTTTCCTACTCGACATCGATGATCACTCGGTGAGTTCGTGTAATTTTCTAATCTGATGACCCAAGTGTGGTCCACTTTTAGAATACTGTTCTTTACTTCTAATAAATTTATTTTCAGAAATACTTTATGTTATGGGAAATTTCTGGCGCAATTGCACCCTACTTTAATCCCTTCCCTTCCAATAAAATAAGTTGTTTCATGAAAAAAATGACTGTAGCGGCTACTTATGCCTTTCATGCATTCAGCTTCTGTGACCTCGTTTCGTTTTGACCTCAAAAGTAATCGGCGATATTATTTTTAAAATGTGTTTTTGTCGTGAAATCCTGTGTGCTTGAAATGCTTATGGCAGTATTTGAAATCAGCTGTTTGTTACATCTTGAAATTTTCACCTCAACGTACGTCCGTTCACGAGAAGAAAGGACCCGCCATTTTTCCTTGATCTACGTAAGCGAAATCCGGCACCGGAAGACGTACGGAGCGAGAGAGCGAGCAGATGACGCTCTGTTACTCCGGTCTCTTCACGTAAATGCTTACGTGAAATTAAGTGACTGACAAAGAAAACAATCAGTAAAATATGTGTCGGTGTTATTCGTGTTACTATTTTGAATAATTAAGGGCGATCAGATGTCAACGATAGAATATATTTGAGCATTTGTGCGAATCGTTTAGCCATGCAGCCATGATGTAAGGGAAAATAGTTTATTCATTCGATACAATTTGGCTTCAGTCCTTGTATCCTCACCCACGACACATTCGCTTTTACTTTTATGGACTGGATTACGCACGACATATTCAGTTAATTATATTCTTGTTATTATTTCAACTTAATGAATGCGAGTCTGAAACTGTCGCATTACAAGAATAAATCGTGATCAGAGCACTCAGTCACTCTACTTAAACAAAGACGCATATCAATTAGAGGTGATTTTATGTTAGAGATATTAATGTTGGTATCATTGGTATATTTTTATAAAATATTACTGTTGAGATTATAGTTATAATTTAACTTTTAATTTAATTGTTTTATTGTTATTATTGAAGCGTGGTGTGCGACTGGTGTGTTATGTTTGTGTTATTTGTGCAGTAATCATTCCGTTTTGAAATGACTGTGATGATTTGTGTTGGCTCCCAAAGTGTAATATCAAGCCATGAACGTCTTCCTGAAGTCCCTCCCCAGGTGTCATATCAGCAAAGTGACCGACAGTCTATCAAAATGGTGCCAACAAACACGCGTTATGTCCGCTCGGGTTTTCCCAAAGCACCTTCATAATTTCCGTTGATGTGCTCAGTGCATGGCGAAGATGGTCCAACAGACTTTGTCTTCAACATTCCTCGCGGGACCAATAAGTTGTATTCTCGTGGCTAAAATTATCCCGAGGACCCCCTTGCTTCTGAGTTCATCTTCAAAAAGTTAGACAAAAAATTGCCTTAACCTTAACAAATTTGGGCATTAACTTATTGTGAATTTCGTTGAGTGGGTTATTAATTCATCATGAAGAACAATTCTGCATTATTAATACGCAATTCACGTCATGATTTGGAATAACAAATCCAAGTCGGTTCATATAGATCAAGATATGCACCGATGGTCTTCTTTTGTGAGCACTGGAATGAACACTTAGACCGCGAACAAGGCAAGGAGGACTCTGTTCATTAGAATGTGTTGATTGCGCGTTCAGTTTATTGTCATGTGTGTGAGTAATATTGAATCGTAAAATACTTTCCGATTTTCTATCCCACTGAAGTTACGCAAAAACTTACTTTGAACAAATTAAATTATTAAAACATGAAAGTCCTACCATTTACTGCCAGTCCGAGGAAGCGATTGACAACAAAGTGTTTAATGACGGGACTTCATCCTAGTTTCTTTTAATCTTTAAACTACAATGATTATATATATGTATATAGGATACTTAGTCTCGCAAGTTCCCTTGTTTTACTCCTGTGACGTGTTTAAGAAATAAATTTGGGCGTATTTTGCAAAACAAGATGAGGATTTGCTTTTGGCTTACATCTCAACGAGGACACGTTAATACGTAACATTTCTGCTGAACTAAAACAGATGGCGGAAGGAAAGCTGAAGACATTGCCTGTTGGTCCGTAAATGATTTGGAGGATCCTTTTTCCTTCAAACGAAGTAGTCATTCCAAGTTGCAGAGCTTGAAAGACAAAATCTTCGCATCTCATTCACTGCCCACTACAAAGAACAACAGAAGTCCCTGGTGACGCCACTCCCCTTTAACAAATAAATCGGCTAGGCCCCCCCCCCCCCGCTCTCTCATTATCTCAATGCACAACTACTTAAGCTCAAATATGTGTAGTCACTTAGGTTATTATCGCTTAAATCGAGGACAGTTCACCCGCCATAAAGTAGATTTCATTGTAGTTCGGAAAATTCCGTACACTCAAGAAAACGTGCCACGCGAGGGCGTGTGGGAAATGCAATTGGTGACGTCTGTGAACCTTTTGTTACATCAAATCTGTTGTTGAAAAGTGTAAATTTTATTCAATAAACCTGTTTTATTTACTCGATAATACTCATTCACCCCTGTCTGCGCTTTCCAAGTAAAATTTTAAGCTGTGTTTGGCGTAAAGATCCAATTCAGAGTATGAGATAGGGCTCAGAATTATTTACATTTCATGTGGAAAGAAACATGTCTACGAAGTTTGTGTTAAAAGGGATTTTAAGATGTTCGTGAATTCCGCAAAAGGATATTATCACGAGGCAGCCGTGTTCAAGTTTTGTCTGCAAAAAGGCGTTCAAAATTTCTGCGACTGAAGGCTCGCCGATCTGCAGCTGTTTGCCCACGAGGTCAAATGATCCTGGTCTGCCTTTACTTACATTACACTCGGCTGTTCCTTTCTGGTGGATCGTCTTCCGGTAAGTTATGCATAATTCATAATACTTCGTAATATTTTGCTTACATTTCGGGCAGTCCGAAAATCTGTGTGTGTTCACATTTAAAATAATAATTCTTATATTTCTCTATTTGTATCAATCGAAGTAATAATGTAAACGAAACAAAGGCTAAATTAAGAAAAGCAGAATGTCAGATTTTAAGATTCCCTTTTCGCAATAACGGAAGGACTGTCTTCGTAATCTGCGCCCTCCGTTCGTGTGTTGAAATAGGGAAATGGTCTGACACAATTTCACGTGATGTGACGTGCGTGTACTCTGACCCCTCCGCTCTTTATCTGATGAAGTCGTGTCATCGTGGCCCTTTGACCAGGATGAAGGGGTCGCGTAGAAACCGAAGAGCCAGTCAGAAATCAGCCTCAATTAGCCGGAGGCCTCGCACTGCAGTCGCCCGGAGAGATGCCAGCGAAGAAGTGTTCTCACGCGCTCTGATGTTACAAATATTTGCGTGTGCTGTGCCGTGGAACGTGTGAAAATACCACCCAGAGAATTCTTTTTTGAGGAAGATGAGGGAGTCCGGCTGTAGGACACACACACGAGTTCTTCTCGTGGCTGCTGTGTTTTTACTTCGGTTTACGGGAACTGGATCAAGTGAGTACTCTGAGACACTTATACTGGCTTAAGATCCTTAAGTGTTTCAAACCAGTAATGATCGATGTGACCCACCAGGATCGGCTTGTGAGTAATCCCGCCTCCAAGAAAAGATTAATGACTCTTGCATCAGAATTTCCTGCACGCCTCGTCTGGATGGCCTGCAGCTTCTCGTGCAGGTCCAATAGGGCACAGACAACTTGCTCTTAGAATATCTGGAATCGACAGTATTTTCTAAAGATGAATTTTCTTCTCTAGTTTCTCTGGACGTGACTCAGTATTACTCTTGACTCATTGTTTTAAAATCCTTGCTTTCGTGAATACCTTTCACAAAAGAAACTCTTAAGACACCCCATTTGGAGGCGGATAATTAATAACAATAGTAATAATTACATCCATTATAATTTTATGCCCGTCCAAAAGTGCGATTTTACCCTCTGAGTCTGAAGCAAGAACATGAATAGAAGTTGCATGGAAACAGCCGACCAGCTTGACAGTTCAACTGAAAAAAAAAAATACACAAAAGCTAATATTAAAAAATGTAATTTGTCGGGTCTAGCAGACTTTCACGTAAAATTATATTTTATAAATCGGGCTTTCTTGTGCTGATGGACGGTAGAATATTTTCATCTAGTTGTTAACAAGCGTCTGTGATTCCTCCATAATTTTGCATAATTAAATAATTAACTTAATTTGAAGAGCGTTTTGATCGCGGAGGGGGTCTGTCAAAGTGTGTGTTTTATGCATCACGCAACACTAACGAAAATTGGACACACTCATACAGCAGGCCCCCTTCACTCACTGCAATTTGAGCAAATATGGCACGCAAGAGTTAAATCTGGTCGATGTTTTAGAATTCGCTTTTTGTACGTGCAACGAAGTAGGTGCTATTGTCCAGTAGTGAAGCTTGGAACTCGGAGTATGAGTTGAAGTTACGGGCATGTTGCGTCTTTTTTTAATCTCTTGTAATCAGCAATGCAACGTGACGCGTGCTCAAATTCGTGAGGTGGCAGAACCAGTCTTCGCCGTGATTTTATGACGTGTAATCCTCTTCTATATTCGCGCTGACATTTGTCAGAGATCAGCGTGTGGCAATTTAGCTGTTGCCATAATGGAGGACCACATCAAACGAGTCGAAAGACTGATGACAAACAAACAAACAAACAAACAGTAGCGTTAAAAAGTCTATTATGTTAAAGGAAGTTAAGTATCCGGTAGGTAAGAAGTGACTCCTTCTGAACTTTCCTCTAATACTGTTCACTGCTTGAAACATTGCTTTATTTTTACAGATCCACTGAAAGATCCAAGCATCTGTGGGCGTCCAACGTGCACTCGTAAGTACATGCATGTCTGAAAATATTTTCATCCTGCATTAATTTTATAAGAAAGTTGTTTTACTTTTCCAAGGAAAGCACAGATTTTAATTATGGAAAATGGATAGTTCTAAGTTTCCAGTCCTTCATAAACCATCCGCTGTATGTTTTAGTTTACGTCATAACTAGAACGTTTTTTAGATTCATAGATCTTTAATTGCCGGTTGTCAGATGATATATTTTTATCCATTCAATATCTATCGGGACAGTCTCGACTTCGAGTTATTTCGCCCGGTCAAATTGGCCGCCGTCGATAATACCTGTGTCAGGTTCTTGTGATGTAATTTTCTATTACGGCTAGTGACGTATTCTTCAATGTATTTTCCGCCAGTGCCACATTTAATCTGTTACAAACATAATTATGCCGAGTGGCTAACATTCCTACCTCTGTCCCTTAAAATAATGGAATCAAATACTGACCCAGAGACCAGCTGGGATAATTCTTGGTTTTTCTCAGTTCCTCCAAGCAAACGCACAGTATGGTAGAGCACAGGTCCCTTTTTTTTCTTTTGAAGGTGTTAAACAATCTTTTACCAGTTGTATTTGACATGAGTAATGCTAAAAGATTTTAAGAATTATCGCTATGTTTGGAATCGTGGCACCCAAACCATCAATAACGAGACTTCGATGATGTAAATTCTTCACTTTTCTCTAAAAGTAGGTAGTTTCGCAATTTATTTCCTGAAACAACGAACTACATGTTCTCTCGATGCATATTCAGTATTTTTAATGTTGTCCTATTCCACCGCCTTGTCAGTTTCTAAGACTTTTTTTGTACGTTCAGACGTGGGGCTTTTCTATAGGAGTTAGAAATAAAACGTTCGATGTTGTCTCGATCTGGTTTCATGTAGTAACTTTGAACTGATGCACGTGACTTATATCTGGTGTCGAGTCAAGTATAAAAGGAAATATTTCATGTAAGCGTAAGCACACCCCCATTTTAGTTGTAGGCTATGTTTACGGTTTCCAACAGTGCGTTTCTGGCGCTGGAGTGTTGGTACGTATCAAGGGACGATATCTCGCACTTGCGCAGGAATCCGTCCATAGTTAGCTTTTTGGTTGCTTGGGCGCGCCACAAATTGGGGAAAGACGGCCGGGCGGGAAGATGATTGCTGGCATGCGCACTAAGCTGTTACCGGAACAGACGTAGAACCGCTTGAAGTCAACTACGTATTATGTTTTTGTGCATGTAACTAGCGAGTGTTGTTTTAGAAGTGGTGCTCTATTTATTGCTAAATAATAAATGTATGCACTATAGAAGCGTGGACTAACAATTCACAGCAAAGATAGAAATGTCATTTGAAATGTGACTAGGAAGCCGAACATAGACATCTTTGGGTTCACATTACAAAGGTCACCTCCAAGGGTTGCAAAATACCGCAACATTTCGTCAAGAACAATAAAACGCATAAGAAATTAAAGTAATAATTTCGCAGTTGACAGTTGGGTAGTCAATACCCAGGAAAACACGGAAGCGTGCAAATGTCTGAAATGTAGAGGTGGATGACTCTGTCCAACGTCATTGAAGATTTTTATTTTTGATGGAAGGTGGTACCGACCTGGAAAAAGATTTTCCCTCTTTTAAAGGAATTACTTATTTTGATTCTACAGTTACAACTTTAAGGCGAATATTGAAAAAATGGGTTTCAAATGGAAAAGCTGTGGGTCCAGAAAGGAAAACATTAATTGAAAGGGAGAATATTGTGAACTGGAGATGTACATATTGCAGCAAATAAAATTAATTATGGATGCAGCTAAGCCATTTTTGTACTTGGGTGGATGTCAATTTGACATTTATGAAGTGCTGACAGTGCACGCTGTGTCTTAAAGTCTGCAGTAGGCCAACTAGGGATACCGGTGTCATCTCAAAAGACACGCTGGGCCTTTAAAGGTTAAAAATTATCCCAATATAGAACCAACGGAATACCAGAAATCATTAACATTCCTTTTCCTGCTGAAGGCTGTAGTTTGAACTCTTTGGCATCTTGAGAGGTTAAGTGCTTCCACATGTTCATTTAATCTTTCAGCACAGTTATAACTTTTTTTGGTTCATACAATTATTACCATGTGAATTGTCATTATTCTGTAAATTTCACTAGATTTCTCAACCTATTGTCATAGAAACCATCATTCCTGATTGGTTCATACTGTCGATATAGTAGCCATGTTAAATCTGTCACAGTAATATTGCTACTCGAAATACGCTGAAAACTGTCCAGATGCAAATAAGTAAAAGCTCATACTTTCTATCCCTGGTATGCATCAGAGCTGCTCAAATCTTGTTCTTAATCTTTTCTGTTCATTTACAAGCAAGAATGAATTTCGCCTCACTCATCTCCCTTATACATAATTTTTGTACTAAATATCTGCTTGCTTTAGTGCCTAAGTCAATGTGAGATCTTCCATAAATCCATATTTATTGCTTTCAGCTGGGGGGAAGTTTTCCTACCTGACAGCAACAGAATATGTGTATGAATACACTAGTGAAATCAGCACGTTATTTGGTGGAACAAGCGCAAACAAATCATCACTGTATATTTCTGCACAAGTATCATTGATATTTCCAACATCGTGTGAAGGAGTTCTTCAGGTAATTGTAAACTGAGTTTGCATTTAATATTTTTACTGATAGTATGAAATGTTTTTGAATACAGTGTAGTTCTCTGGTTGCGCGCCGTGAGCGGATGAATATAAGTATATGGCAGGAGTCATCTTAGCAGTGCATATACGCAGTTAAAATCTGTGCTTACTTTCTTCGAGGAGCCGAGTCCTTCGCGAGAAGCCAACAGTCGCCAGCCGCTCAGAAATTCCCAACATTTTATGGAACCCGAAGGTTCATTAAGATGTTCACAAGAGCCCGCCACTGGTCCCTATCCTGAGCCAGATGAATCCAGTCCATGCCACCCAATGATGTCTAGGTCTTCCCAGTGGTCTCTTTCCTTCTGGTCTGTATGTATTCCTCTTCCCTCCCATGCGTGCTACATGCCCTGCCAATCTCATCCTCCTTGACATGATCAGTCTGATTATATTTGGCGCTGAGTACCACAAAATTTAAGTTATTTGTAATTCTGTCTCTCCTACCAATTTCATCTTAGGTGTCGCAGCTGTCGTTAACAGAAGAGGCACCGGCGTATGACAGCGAAGAAGACGCTGACATTCTGAGTCCTGGAATTCCTCATTCAGCAGAATTCAGCCAAGCCATTAGTCAACATCCGTTAAGGTGACAGTATAACGTAGTTTGTGCCTGTGATCTAAGAGTCTCCGCAGAGAGCAAATATATTTGCATGGTTGATACTGGAAGAGAGACGCGGACAAACGTAGTACAAATGCATCTAGTTTTGTTGATCGTAGCGCTGGACCTTTTGATTCTGTTGCCAGTTTATTTTACCATTAAATAAAATCGATTTTTTTAATTAAACATAAAAATTTCAATGGTCAGTATTTATTTTGGTTTGGTTTTATGACCTTAGTACTCGAATAATGAGCATTTTTGTGTGGACTGAATTCTTTTTCCAGGTTTTCTTTTATTGATGGACTTATTCCAGAAGTATGCCCCCACTCGAATGAGACGAGTTGGGTGCTCAATTTCAAGAGGGGAATTCTCTCAACACTTCAAAACACTATGAAGAGGTTTGATGTGGACCATCACAGCACAGATGTAAGATGCTTAAATGTTTTGCCCATGAAGTAAAAAAACATTGATGAATTTTTCAGAAACATTTCATTTGACTGCTTGTAACTTTATACATATTACGTGTAACAGACTGATGTAAATGGACTCTGTGGAACGAAATATTCTCTGATGGGGGCCAGAGAGACGAGCCTCGTCATCTCAAAGAAGAAGGATATTTCCTCCTGCACTTACAGATACAAGCATCATTCCATTCTTCAAACAACACCTTATCTCTTCAGACAGGTAAATACGTTCAAATGGCATGAAAAAGCGAAAAGTTGGTTGAATTCTTTGAATGCCATAAAAGCTGTAATAACAAATTTTGCTACGTCACAGAAAATTCCTCTAACATGTAATTTTTAAAAGACTTCAACACATTGTACGCTAGTTTTAAATATGGAGTTCCCCGAAGGCCAGTTCTACGGCCATCGCTTTTCATAATGTGACTAAAAGACCTTCCTCTGAAAATAAATGTGAAATCAGAAGCCACATATTTTCTGATGGTAAAAGTGTCAAGTTCTGTAATTTCTGTAAAATGTCAAACAGTTCTTTCTCGCGTGAACAAATGTTTTACTGCTAGCAAGCAGGCCCCAAATGTAGGCAAGACAAATATAATAAAATTTATAACAAATAATTCACTACAATTTGTTATAATGGACCCATGCGGTTCACAAACTGTTGTTCCATAAAATAAAAATAAAAGTAAGTGGACGTAACCTCGTCAAGCAGGCGCTTTTGCCCACCAATAACAACCAGGTAATGACATCCGTTTCGTACTGCCCATATTCTTAGTTAGTTCATAACATTCAAAAGTGTGGGACCCATGACATGTGGAAAATATTGTTTTAGTCAAAATATTTTTTTTGCAAATAAGTCACGTTTTGCAGAAGGAGGCGGCGTGGTGTCCACGGTCTCTTGTGCTGACATTTTCAGTAGACGTCAAAGTATTTATGCATCTGTTTCTTCTAAGCGTGCACTGGTTGGCATTTTGACGATGAAATAATCTTTGCTTTGTCTTCAATTCCAGAGTTTTCAGCCGATGCCTATCATGCGCTCTAATAGTTCCTGTGAGATGTCAGTAGACCACAATATCTACAACAAAATTGTTTGCCAGGAAGTGCATCTGTTTCAGCCATTTTCTAGCAAGGATAGTGGCGCACAAACCATTATAAAACAAGTGTTGACGCTAGTTACAGAGAGGAACTCGACTTCAGATTTGCCAGGTAATCTCTTAACAGCAGCAACCTGTGTTTCCAGAGTCTTGCGACCTGTCACTTTTTTCATTTGTTTTTGTTTATTTACAGTTAATTACTCCTGCAAAATATTACAAAAGGCTGTCAGTTTCACGTTGTTCTCGTCTGTTCCAGACCTTGTAAATCGTAGATCCACGTTGTTGTTTGATCATGACCAAACGCCAAAGCCAGTGTCTGGCGAACTGAGAGCCTCTTGGGACCTTATCAAGGCAATGTGCAAGTTCAGTACAGTAAGTGACAGCCTCAAATAAAAATATATAATTTATTAATTACAAAGTTAATGCAGTATGAGAGAGGATGTATCATTTCATTTAAATATGACTGATCTTCATATTGAAGATTTCTTGATCCCTCACACTTGTTCTTTCTTTATAATCTGGCATCCATGCATGTTTGCACTAACATGTGCTTTAGATACTTTGGAATGTTACTTCACAGGAAAATGTTGTGACATAATCAGTGATAGACAGACACCTAGAAGGCAGTGTTTTGATAGCATTTAGTTGTTTCTTTCATACGCCTTTATGTTATAAATTTGTGTCTGGTATTAACTCGTGGCATTAATATGTATATTACTTGTCATATGTGCTTATCGTTTCAAATGTACTGATATTTTATGTAAGATTTGAGGTTTTCACAGCGGTGAGTATGAAGATTTCTGTCTTCTGAGTTGTTCCGGCACCTATAAACCTAGCCCCACACACCCTATTGGCTTATTTATCACCCTGATGGCGGAGGCAGTATGACCTCAGAAACGTTGGTAAACATCGACCAGACTACACAGCGCAACAACCCAGAAGACAGAAATCTTCATACTCATCGCCCTGATGATGGAGGCAGTATGACCTCTGAAACGTTGGTAAACATCGACCAGACTACACGGTGCAACAACCCAGAAGACAGAAATCTTCATACTCATCGCCCTGATGACGGAGGCAGTATGACCTCAGAAACGTTGGTTAACATCAACCAGACTACACAACGCAACAACCCAGAAGACAGAAATCTTCATACTCTGATGACGGAGGCAGTATGACCTCAGAAACGTTGGTTAACATCGACCAGACTACACAGCGCAACAACCCAGAAGACGGAAATCTTCATACTGATATTTTGTTTTAGGATGATATTCAGCCCGAGTTCCCAGAAGCGTTCACAAACTTTATTCATACTGCAAGGTTGCTGTCATATCCAGCTTTGTTACAGTTGTACAACCGTGCCGCAAGCATCTGCAGAACAGGAAGGTAATGTACAGTACGAGAGGTTTTAATTTGAAACGCTTTCATAATTGAAACACGCGTGATGATAAAGTTCCGATAAAAAATTTGTTCGTTTTGAGGTGTTATGATTTTTCTTTGAAGTCCTGTTTATTAACATATTTCTGTTTAGTGTTATGAAAATCTGCATAATTTTGGATAGTGTCATCCTCTAAACAGTTTGGCAGTAATTTTAACGTTCTGAAAATAGTGATGATGTGGGACGTCAGTTTCAAACTCCGCATTCTTCAACTGCTGCTGCTTTCCAGATACAAAGCATTTATAGTTCATGTACCTAAGGTATCATTTAGTAACAATTAATCACAGACTTCATAATTTCAGAGACTATTATGGTCTTTCAATAAATTTGTAATAGTCTTGTGACAAAAATAATATGAAAAATTATGTCAAAATAGTTACATTACCTTGATGGTGGGATTTAATCAACATATTTGATTATGTATTGAGATTTGTGGCACTGAAGTGCAGAGTTTACGGTGTTGTTAGGTATAATTCTTAATTTAATATAAAGTGAGAAGCAATTTTTGTAAATCTATGTGATTTATTTTCAGGAGGCACATTTTGGATGCCCTTCCAATGCTTGGCACTAACGCTGCTATTGCAGTTATGAAAGATACCATCCTGCAAAATACTGTGTCCCAAGATGTTGCTCATGAGTGGCTTCTGGCGTTGTCATTTACACCAAGGTACATGTTAGAATAAATTGAGTGGAACCTCCGCTAACATATTCACTGTTACGAAAATATGCCATGTCTTTTTAGCACTTTCACAGGTAAGCCTCTTATGTCAACGTGCATAACACCGGCTTTTGTAAATATGATAATTCTTGATACATTTACATTCACCCGTGGTTTCGTAATGCTGCACATGCACTATCAGCGTGAATACTGCTATAGTATTACAAGAGGAGACGACCATTACCGTCCGAATTAGCATAAATTTAAAATCATCGCCGTAAGCCTAACGAACAGTGATCAAGGTGTGTGTGATATGTACATAGATCCTATATATTTTTCTTTTGTAAATACATTTCTTGAATTATTGTGGGATTTGTAGAATAATTTATTTTTGTCTGTTTTAATATTTCTACAGGTCCAAGATGGGAATTAGAAAGATTTATGGAATTATGACAAGTGTAAAAATTACAGATATAAATACATTTGTCTAATTGTAAGAAGTAATTTATTGTTTGTTTTATAGACCTGATTTACAGACAATCAGAATAATTACACCCTTGCTGAAATGGAGCAAGGCAGACGCCCAATTCTTTCTTGGTGTGTCTACTGTTGTTCATACATACTGTAAATGGAACTCAGACTGCGAAACGCAGGCTGAAGTTGCTGACATTATTTCATTCCTTGAGAAACAAGCTCGTACTGGCTGTCAGCTGAAAGGAAAAACTGAAGCAACCCTGGAGAAGGTGTGTCAATTTTTCTACAATTGTTGTGACTAATTTGTGTAAATTTTATAAATATATAAAATTCATAACCTTGAACCATTTTCCTTGTTTCCCTGTTATATAAAATAAGATGGCAAATGTGCAGGCACATTCCGATTTGGTAGTAGCCAAAAGCAAAGTAAGCCCTTCTGAAATTTTGTGTACAATCATTAATAATTGAGCTCTGTAAAGGAGCAAAATTTTGGGTGAGATTTTAAACTGACCAGCTGGGTCATTCTTTGTTCAGACAGCTTAGAATCATAATTAATGCAGACTATTTACGCACCTTAAAACGTGTTTCATTTCAGGCCCTGATAGCCATAAAAGCTCTAGGGAACATGGGTGTTGGTAAGAGTATCATAAATCCTACTTTGCAACATTGCATAGAACATAAACTACTGCCCACAGAGGTCAGGATTGCCGCTGTAGAGGCCTACAGGTATTTGAAACTCTTCACTTGTTTGAATGCCTTTGTCATTCTGTCAACATCCATCAACTAAGTACATAAGTGATTAATAAGTAATGTAGTTAGCCTAGTTGAGCGCTGATAAATGGTCCTGAAACATTTTTATATATTCATTTTAATTCGTTTGTAGGGTTATTATTCTTTACAGCGTAGTTTCAGAGAGACATGTCTATGTGCTTCATTTAGGGATTCTGTGAAATTTAATACTTTAACTAACGGATAGATCGTAGAATTCCGCAGTGCTGCGGGATATATGAAGGAGGGATCTCTTGTCAGTCTAGTGTCGTCCATTCTGTGTCTATGAAATCTTTTATCATTCTTAGAGTTAGTAGAACAAGCTTCTAAAGTTTGATCAGACATTTCAGGACCACTCTGTATACTACATTAACTTCTTCACGCTGATTGTTGTAAGCCAATTATGTAGATTATTTAGTCAATTTTAATAAAAAAACAAACATCTGATTTATTTACAGTGTACTGAAATCGTACTTTACTTTCATGAAGTGTTTATGAAGATAAATGAGATAAAATGTTGCTCTTTTTACAGACGACTTCCTTGTGAAGAATCGCGAGAATACTTCTTGAATCTCTTTCGTGATCAGTCGGTTGATTCAGAATTACGTATTGCGGCCTATTTGGAGGTGATGAAATGCCCCACTTACATTGTGATTAAAACAATCAAACACTCACTTGATAAAGAAGAAGTTAATCAAGGTTAGAGATCTTTTATAATTTAATTTTTTAATTTTTAATTTTTAATTTTGTCAATTTAATGCCTGCAATTAAAAACAAATAGCAACGTTTCAGTTTGATACTAAATGTGTGATTATAGGGAGAGCAGTAGCCATTTTTGCAGCCAGGGCAAGATAAAAGAGTTGTTTCCTTGTTTTTTTAGTTTTTATAACTAAAATACAAAACAACATTTGTATATTTTCAAACTTCATGAGAAGCATATGAAATCAGTTCTCACATTTCAGATCCATTTCACACAGGTAAAATTTAGTGATGTGGAGTTTTTTGTTTTAATTTTTACCTTTCCTGGCTGTGGTTGATGAACCCAGAGCGTAAGGCCTGCTCAACTAGGCCTAGGTTTGTACTTGTGTTCTCTCACTACAGGAAATTTATTTTTTATTATAAATCTTATGCACGGTAGTCAGAGAAATACTATTATAGCAAACACCAACAGATGCCAGAAATATAGCTATTAACAAATTAAAAATGGTTGAAATATATGATTTTACGTCCTTTATCAATGCACTGCAATTGATATTTATTGTTAAATAAAAGTTATATTATTATTATATTATATGACTTATTAAATTGGTATATGTAAATATTTTGGTGTGGATAAGGAATGAAGTACATTTCACAAAATTGGAAGCATTGAATATCTGATGTTTGTTTATTAACCTTTTGTTATTTATTTATTATTATGTAAATTATGTGTGAGTTTACAGAATGTCAAACTTTTGTCATTTGCAGTTGGGTCTTTTGTATGGAGTCACCTTCACAATTTGTTGAAGTCGTCTAGTCCCAGCAAAGTGGAAATACAAGCACTTTTACAAGATAAAGACCTTGACAGTAAATTTAGTAATGATGTGAGAAAGTATTCTCATAACTATGAAGGCTCCATGTTTTTTGAAAATTATAATTTTGGTAAGTAAATTTTTGTGTCCAAATAAGTTTACAGGAAAATTGATTTTTTAATTCAAGTAATATTCGCATTTTTATGTAAAATAAAATTATAATTATATTATCTAGATTGTAATATTCAATCAGTTTATTTCAAACTGAAGCTGATGTCATAGGACATAAAATTACAATTTAGAGTGTTTAGGTAGTGAAGAGTATTCTGAAATTTCATCAGCTATCTTCCCATTGTTTTAAATGTTATTGTCTAAATAGCTTTTTCATGTTTTAGCTTTATTTTTCATTCTGAAAATACTGTATCAGTTACATTTGCCTTATGGTGTAACAAAGTTATATCTTGGAGCAATTTAAATTTTGAAAATTCTTTTATCGCATGTAAGTGATTTTTACTGATTGATACGTCTCAAATTCATTTCATTTTCAGGTGGAAGCTATGAAAGTAATGTTATCTTTTCACCAAAATCTTACCTGCCACGATCAGGAACATTCAATGTCACTGTAGACCTGTTTGGAGAATCAATAAATATTTTGGAGGTAAGCTGTCGCATCTAAATTAATATTCTTATAAATGAATAAACTGTAAAAGGTTCATAGTAGTTTTGTTTCTACAAAGTACATTTGTTATATATAACACCTAACAGGATGTATTAATTGTGTAGGATTTCAAACTCTGGATGGTAAGAACGTGTAGTAGACGTGCATGTGTACAGATCCGTTAGGATTGCGCGGTGTGTTTCTGATCACAAGATGCTTGATATGACTGCGCTTCGTGTTCCTATACTAGAAATTAAAAGCGGAAAACAAAGACGTTGCATTATTTATCTGAAAATATTTTGGCGGTGCACTTTTCATAATATATTACTTTGGGGTAGCCACAATATGGGTGTAATGTCAAGGTATACGTGCGTAATTTTAGTGAAGAAGCGGCTGTTTGGAGGGCAGGCACAGTGGCAGATCTGAGATTGAGGGGGCACAAGTTTTGAGAAATAATGTGATCAATAAAGAACTTATAGCCCCATTTGCTGAAACCAACAGTCTTGCACCTCAGCTTACATCATTTTCAGTTTTATGGCCGCCAAATATTGAAGTTGTCTTTCCACACATTTATTTGTGATAAGCTTTGTTTTTTTTATCTTATTAATTAATTGTTGACTTAGAATGTGCAGAAATATTTTAATCATAATCTTATTTTGAAGGTAGCTGGTCGCATGGAAGGTTTTGAGCACTATATCGAGTCTATTTTTGGACCCAAAGGTGCACTCAGCAATGCGAAAGTAAAGGAAGGACTTGATAAACTAAGGTTCTTACGAAGTACAACAGAAGACATGAGGTCTAAAGTGAATGCTCTTCCAGATGTTGTGGATACCAATTTTGATGATCCGAAGGTCAGTGCAGGAACATTCATGAGTATGTTTTGCGAACTCAACTGTCTAGCTGCACATTTCTGCATTTCCATTCCTTTATTTATTACGCTTTATTCTGTTGTGTATAAAATGACATCTATACATTGCATTTTCAATAAGATAACTTGAGAATTACATAAGAAAATCTGAATTAAATTGTCACTGTACTCTTTCAAGTACTAATTTACTAATTTGTGAGTGTAATTTGTTGTTTTTCCAGGCATCTATTGCAGTAAAAATATTTGGAAATGAATTAAGATACCACAAGGTTGCTGGTGATGACGGTGTAAGGGCTGCATTGAATTCCATTAATCCAGTACAAAAAATAAAACAGCTGTTGTCAGGAAAGGTAACAAATAAATAAATAAATAAACCACAGACATGTCATAACGCATTGCTACTTGGTTATTGATCACTTGTTTCGTAATGCGACATAGCTAGGCATTCCGGGAACTTGGTTGTCACACCTCGTATTTCAGTGCAGACGTAAGTAAGACTCCCAGTTTAAGAGAAAAATGTTTTTAGGAACTTCATAAAACCTATTTTATGACAACCATTATATGTAGTATATTATAATAAAATGTTCATGGGAAGTTTATAGATATGATTAATAAAGTCTGTTTCTGTAACTTACCTACGGATACCATTCAGTGGCATAATGGACATAAATTCATCATATTTATTTGTGTTTCCACCACTTATACTTAATATAAATTAGTAAGGTATCTCTAAGCTGTTTACTTTAGAAGAAATGTGCAAATGTAAATATTTTGTTTTCAAGGAAATTAACTACAACAGCGCTGCGCTGTTTCTAGACACCAGCTACATTGTACCAACTTCAACAGGACTTCCGATCAGTTTAAGTGCTGTGGGTACAGCTGCAGTCAACTTACAAATGTCAGGGTCCATCAAAGCGGGTGACTTTTTGAAGACACACGAGCTGGATGTTGAGGGCAAAATACGACCAAGGTGCATCCCAGATATTGCGTTTTAATTTCTGATACTGTCTTTATGAATGCATTGATTTATATGATAAGAAAGTGATTAATTTCATTTAGTATAAAACGTTTTTTATAATCTGTTGATTTCAGTGTTGCTATAGATGTTGTTGGAACAATGGGTGTTGATGCCTATTACGCAAGTACCGGAATCAAACTACGAACTAATATGTATTCTTCATCAGCTGTGGAGGGTCAGCTAAAAGTTCGAGGCACCAAACTTGTGAGCCTGAATTTCAATCTTCCGAAGGATAAAATTGAAATAATCAACGCAAGGTAAATAACTTAGTAAAGTTTTAAATTAACTAAATTCAACAGACTTTATTGTAGATTTGTTTGTTTCACATAGGTTTAAAGCAACTACAGTGAACTCCCGATTGTCCATGCGTGGATTATCCAGCCTGCAGATTATCTGTGCATAACTTTTTTACACAAGCACAGACATGTGTTAACTAGGCTTTCAGCCTCATTCCACACCATGCTCTTCACTTCAGAATGGCGAGCTTTGGTTTTGGGACAATCTACAGAAAATGTTATTGAATAGTAGCTTTGCTGTTAGTCAGTCTCTCTTCCCCCTTCTTTGTCTCTCTCTCTCTGTCTCTGTGTGCGCGCGTGCGTGTGTTTTTTCAATGCCCTTTATGGTTATAACTCTGAATTGAATTTTTTGGTAATGCGTTAAATGCTGTTGTACTTGATGTGGTACATCAATGAGAAGTATCCTGTTAAGGGACAGCAAAATTGTTCAGTGTAGCTGTGGTAAGACCTTATGTCTGCCCCAGAGAAGTGCTGTTCTTTTAGTACCTGCAGAAGAGAGGTTTCATTGTTTCAAATGAGAACTGTGAACCTACTGCTAATGGTAATGTATCATATTAATGTAACTTCAGCATTCATAACAAAAGTTTGGATTTGTCTGTTACAAAGGGTTCAATACTGTTTCAGATCTGAACTGATAGTTATGCATGGTGATAAGGAGGAATATCAGGCTGGAATCAAGAAAGGCCGAGTGGAGCAGAAAGTATGCAGTTGGCAGTCGCTTGACCAAACACTTGGTCTGAACTTTTGTGCTGATTACCAGTTTCCTGCATATAACTTAAATAGTAGCAGTCAATTTATTTTTAATGGCCCTACCAAGCTTGCCGCAAGTCTGCAAAAAGCTGATCCCACTGCAAAGAAGTACATGCTTGAATACAAATGGGACACTACTAAAGTGAGTGCTATAAATGCAATATCTGAACACATTTTTAATCCCAGCACAGTTGTGTGCGGGTAGACTTTTCTATTCCTTATCTCTCCCCCCCCCCCCCCCCCCCCCCCATGAGGACTATATACAATGTTTAAATCATTTTCACCAAGCTAGTCAAATCTAATTTTATAGGAGAATGTTGTTTCAGTTAACACCAGTGTCCAAACTATGTGTATAATACTTTGTACACAACAGTAATTCTATTAAGCGTATTCAGTAAGTAAATATTTCTGAAAGTATTATGACCAGGTCATAATCTAATTTCTTTGCAAGTCCAGCAATCACTCCCACATGCAACAGAATGACTACATGTTTGATTAATATTGCTTATTATTTTGGACATTCTGGCTTGAAAATACATCTCCATGGAGTAAGTAGATTAACATACACAAAATGTTTCATTAATGCTTGTAACCGATCACATGTACTTTTTCTTTAAATTAATGTTTATTTCATCCACTGAGTGACATTATTCACACCATCAGTTTTTGTCTGGGGCAGAATTACGTTCCCTTTGGAGATTGTATTTTCCGTTATATGTACATTTGTGCTAAGGCAGTGGTAGAAATGGTCTGAAAGAATAATTACTGTGTGTAATTTATTTTCAGGAGAATGTGACTGTTGTAAGTCTTGTATTTGATACACCTGAATCCAAGTTAAAACGAGAAATGAGCATGAGACTACACCTGGACATGAACAGCCAGAATCTCACTCTTCTGCTGCAGTCAAACAGCAGCAGATTCCAAGCACATGGTAAATACTTTTATAATATTAATGCTTGTGAATTATTTATTGATAGCTGAAAGGGAAATGAAATGAGTGTTTAAATTTTTGCTAACTCTGTGTTTGTTTTATTGACAATTCTTTGTATAAGTATAATCTTTTATATTTTAAAGCCATGGAGTTACGATGTGAATATGTATACTTATTCATAAAAATGATTGACTCATTCATGTAATCATGCTTCAAGAAAGAGATCTCAACAAACCATTTAGTGTTGTGCCCTTCTTAAGGAATTAATTGTATATGTGTGGATATGACAATTTACCAGACTGATTTATTCAGTAAAACATATAACAATGCTTTAAAACAAACATTTCTTGTTGCAGGGAAATACAAAAACACTGAAAATGAGAAGTATATTCAGTTTGGTCTAAATATTGATGGTAAAAAACATTTTGATGCAGAAGTGGGATTAAAAATAAAACAAATAAAATATGGTTACTCGTATCAACCCAAATTTTACCTTGGAATTAACAATGAAAGGATTGCAGAGCTTTCAGGTTAGTCGTTTCTGTTGCATGATCAGGTAAGTTGTATTAAATTTAGCTATATTAATTATGTGTATCATCGTCATTATAACGAGTGTTTTATAGCCTTTGTGGCAATTTCTCGCATCCCAGTCACCACCTTGTCCTTTCATCTTCTCCCAACTGTCTTCTTTCCATTGTTTTTCTTACTTCATCGAACCGTCTATTTCATGTTCTTCCTCTTCTTCTGCGTTCTATCTGTATCGATTCCCATAACTTTTGGAGTAGTCTCTGTTCATGCATGCATCTTAAGTGTCCATACCAGAACAACCTTTTTGTTTCGCTAGTGTCCGTCCATGTTCTTTGAACTTGCACCCTTTTTCTGATTTCTTAATTTCTTATGTGTTTGAGTCTTGTTACACCGCAGCATCTTCTCCAGTAATTCATTTCTGTTGCATTTATTTTTTGTGATAATCTTTTATTTATTACCTACATGTCTGACCTGTAGGTGACACAACTTTCAAAGTCGTAAATTTTATTTTTTTTAAAAAAAACACCCTTTACTGCAAAGAATTGAATGTAGTTGTTGCTGTCTTATTTTAACCCTTATTTGATGTAATGCTAAGGTTTATGATGAGCCAGCTATGTTAACCTAGCAATACAATGACAGTGAATTACAACTAGCATTCACGGTGGTAGGTCTGTGTTTTATGTCTGGACGTGACTTTGAGTGTTCAGAGTTGGTGGCAGCATTGTAATGCAGAAAGTAATGGATCAGTTTGGTTGGAAAAAGAGTATGCGTATTCATGAGTAATAACTGTCGAGGGTTGCAATTACTGATAGTAGTAGTGTTGGTTTTCTTGATTTTTGTATCTCTCTGACATGAGCAATTTTGTTTGTGGTTACTGTTTACTTTAGTACACAAACAGTTTGGATTCGTGGATTCTGGTCCTTTCAATAGAATAACAAAATAACTCTTCTTATAATAATGTTTTATTTTTAAGCTTTTCATTGCATACACATATTAATTTATTTTTTCAGGAAACTTGAAGTGGATTGAAAAGAAAGGTGTTTCACAATGTGATGTGAATTTAGCATTTCACACAAAGAAAGTAACAATGAAATTATTTGGCTATGTTCAAAAGAGTGATGCATCAGTATCTACAAACTTAAAACTGGATTACAAGTTTCCAAAAGAAAAATTAGAAACTGTTAAAATAGAAGCAGAATTGAGTAATCGAACTGTTAAATACTTGTATCAACTTAAAGGGAATTTAAAGATAGGATCGTCAGCGTATTCCCAATTTAATTTCACATCTTCTTTGAACTTCCTTGTAAGTATTGTCCTTATATTTAATGAATCTGTATTTTAGTAAAATTAATTGGTGTATTTTTTCACATATTGAGCAGTATTCCATCCATTGTCAAGCAGTTTGCCTTACAAGGGCATAAAGGTTCTGGGGTGACTTCTTTCATTTCTAGTAGATTTTAATCACAGTGTGGAATCATGGTTGATTATGTGTAGGTAGGGACTTATCTTGTAACATAAAATAACCATTTAATGCTCTCTGTGTCATTTTGTTCACAGAAATCTCAGGGCCATGTTGAATGTATTTTAGAGATTAACACTGGGCCACAGTTAACAGATCAAAGGAATAAACTTACCATTCAGCTGGTGTTTAAATACAACAAGAACTTGGAAGGCTGCAAGTTAAACACTTTTCTCAGCATTACAAAACCGTTAAGTGAAATTAACATCATGCTAGGTTTCATGTATCATTTAACTGGCCCTGTACATAAGGCGGAAGCTAAAATTCAATATGCCACAGGTAAGGATAATCACTGTACTGATTTATGTTGTCATTGAATGCGAGAGACTCGGAGCACAGCCGTAATTTCATAATTTCTGCTTCTATCCATTCTCCCATATCCATATTCATCATCTACCATTAGTACTCATGTGTTTTGTAGGTAATAGTCTACAATGTTAAATTATTGATGGTTGAATGTGGTACCATAAAAGGATAATGAGAGTTTAAACACACAGAGGAGTGCAGCGTATTATAACGAAGCACTTGTCAGATGAATGGTATTGCCACACTTTTTACAATAAAAAGGTGATTTAATTGAGCTGGTAATCTGCTCCCTATAATAAATTCTTCTTGGGCTACCAGCCATGTAAGGTGGCTTAATGAATAAGACACCACTAGTTCCTGCTGCCGCCATCAATATTGCCCCGATGATGGAGGCAGCAAGTACGTGTTGGGTACATGGTGCTTCTGCTTTGTATGTGGATATTGTAACTATTTGTATAAAGAAGTTAAACATAATTCATAAAGAGATTGTATTGTGTTATTCCAGACAAACAAGTTGTAATCTCTGCAGATTTGGCAATTCCACGTGGCAGCCTAATGTATGTTGATGCGAAGCTGAATGTTACATTACCCTCATTTAATCCCATGCTGCTGGAATTGAAGATACATGAAAAAAACCCAAATGAATATGCCGTAAGTTAAAATAACATATTCCTTAATTTGTATGAGAACTCATCATATTGGCATGTAACATCGTGTATTCACAGGTGAAATGAACGATTCACTTGAAGAACTTTGTAAATCAAAAGGTTTGAGGAATTCTAGACTTAGGAGCTAATAAACATGTTTAATCACATTGAATTCCAGCAATAATATGATGTCATGTTGGATGTGTGGCAGTACTTATTACAAATTTGACATGCAAATAAGACAGTCACTTATCATTTATTGGCATATGACCTTCAACTTTAATTTTGATTTATTACTTTAATAATAGCAGGCTTACATGTATTTCTTACTTGGTCAGAATTTACAAATATTAATATTAAGAGTCTGCGTATGCATCTAAAAAGAAGTTTCGGTTTTGTAAGGCACAATTAATGAGCTTCTGGTTGTACTATCATGTTATTTGAAATCATTTTTAGCATGCTGTAAATTTTTATTTTGATATTGAAGCATTGTTGATGTGTCAGATTTCTTAGCATGAATTTTTTTATTCCATTCACAACCAAGATGCCATTAGAAACTCAAACATTTTATTCTTAGAACTGTTGACTGGGCATCATGATATTGTGCTTTCTTACTTGTTCTTAAATAATTTTATGTACTATCACTTTAAATTTCTACTTGTATTTATTTATTTCTGAACCCAAAGACAATAAGCAATATGGCATTACCTTCTAAGCATCTTTATACGAATCGTTTCAAAGAAAATTCCACAATAGAAAGGCTGTACTTTGACACTAGTTCTGAAGAGAAGCTAGAAGAGAGCTGCTTTTCAATTAGCGCGCAGTGAAGAATAGAAGGACAAACCTTCTACTGATAAAGCATTCACAAAACAGTCAGTGGTTTAAAAATATAAATATGTTGTATGTACTCCTTAAAGTGTTATTTTATCAGGATGTCAAATTATAATGATAGTGCTGTTTTATTATATTACAGATTGAATTGTCAGGAACATGGTTTAGCGGACACACTTTTTTTGCCAAAGGCTTATACCAGGACAGAACAACAGCAAAAATTACAAGTCACAACTTGAAAATGATTATCAAGTCACCAAGCTTTAATGAAATTTCTGTAGTGTGTAAAATTCTGTCTGATGACAAGGAACTGAAAGTAGATTTTCAGGTAAATCTGACATTTCATAACTTTACATCTAATATTTAATCTTGTGCTTAGCTGCAGAATACAGAACTTATTTTACACTGTGCGTGGCAAAAACTGCTCTCTCACTCTGAGGGAGGAACACAGATTGCAGGTGTTTGAGAATAGGGTGTTGAGGAGGATTTGTGGGCCTTGGAAAGAATATGATGGGGCATGGAGAAAACTGCATAATGATGAGCTTAAAAATTTATACTCCTCCCCCAGTATTGTCAGGGTGATTAAGTCGAGAAGAATGTGATGGGCATGTAGCCTTAGGTCCTAGGCTGAGTAAGTGGTCTGGTGCTGTACTTCATTAGAGTCTGTATTTGGAATATAATGTTCAAGTAGCACCAAAGTAAAAGCTGTCCCGCTATACGCCATGTAGGCGCTTTGGGGGAGTGGAGGTATAGCTCCTACTAATCCTAAACCTCGGCATTAGATGGGAGTGAGTGGTCAGCATCACTCTCTGGCTGCACTTTACCCCTGGAAAAGTACCCTGGTACCCATTAGATAGGCTGAGTGGGCCCCAGATCTGTTCTGGATGCAGAGGCTAGAGGGAAAATCCTCTGCCCCTGTCAGGGATCAAACCCCAATCGTCCAGTCCATAGTCAGTCACTATACGGTAGCACCAAACCCTTCGTATCTTTTCACTGTTCTCTTTAGCTAACCAGTAACATGGCTGATAGATTGATGACATTTAAGAATATTGTGTACAAAATATTTGGACCTAAGAGAGCAGAAGTGACAGGATACTGGCTAAATTTGAATAATTAAGACCTTCATGATTTGAACTATTCACTAATTGTAAGTAAGGTAATCAAAGTTAAGATGGAAGGCATTGTAGCATGCATGATGGGGATGGGTAATTAATACAAAATTGCAACTGGGGAACCCATAAAAGAAGATACTGCTCTGAATACTTAAGCAAATACTAAGATGGTGAAATAGGTTGTGCCTGCTTCATGTCACATCTCTCCCATTTTATCACTGACAATCATCCTCTCATATCTCATTCAGTATCATAATTTCAGCAGTTGGTGCCTCATCATATTTTTGTGTTAATGTTTTAACAGGCTGATCATAATGATGATAAATACTCGCTGCTATTGAAGCATTCTTCGACTTCCTCAGCAGAATTCGAGACATACGTTGACTTACGCTACAAGAAAAGAATATATACTCTGACTACGACTATTAACCTTTTGGACCTTAAGCAGATGCTCTTGGAGTTACATCTTGACCAGTAAGTTCAATGAAGATTGTTTGTTTAATAACTAAACATAATATGTATCTCAATTGATTTCCATAATATTGTGCTATAGCAAAATCATTGACTTGTGGATGGAACAGTTCTGCAAGGATGTGGTATGCTGTAATATTGATATTTCTTCCCAGTCCATCTACACATTAATGTAGTTAAGATGATCGTAACAACTTGCAGTCATGGTCAAATACATTTTTAGGCATTCTTTATACTTCATTGTAAGCAAAGAATGCTTATTCTGCCCATATGTTCGTCACATCTTACAGTAACCATGATAAATGTTGGTGCTGTCATATGAACAACTTGATATCACATGGGGTGATATGTCATTGTGATGATTATAGTTTTATAGTGGTTGTGGTGGTGATGATGATGATGCAAGATGAACTGTTCTGTTGCGTCTGAGCAGAATAGGTACAAGAGCTATAAGTTGTAAAGACATTTCTAGTAAATAAGTTCATACACATCTGGGAAAGTAAGAAATTTAATATTCAAAATGTTGATAATGGTTATTCATTGCATTATTCATTTTTCTTTCTGTGTTTGCAGGCACCGAGATATTCACGTAGCTTTGACAGGAATGAATCGTGCAGACAGAAAGGAAGCAGCAGTTGAAATCAAGTGGGATGCCAACCGAGATCCTGGCCAAAAGTTTGCTGCGTCTGTTGAATTTGTCAACCCTGACCGATTTAATTACAGCGGAGCTTTCTTAATAGCCTATCCTGGTCGAGCTGTGAAAGGGAATTTTCATCTTGCCTTTAAAGGTATATTCACATTTCTTGTAATAAGAATATGTCTAGATAGTGTTTTAGAAATATGTTCTACAATTCTCAATAAATTTAATTGAAAGGTTCCATCTTGTTGATTTGAGAGTAGAACTTTATAATTTACAGGTGGGAAAGATTGTCAATGAGACATTCTGAAAAAAGTGTTATGTTATATTAGTGATGTAATGTTGGTCATAACACGTTGAGAAACTGACTGTACTCCTAAGAAGGATTTGAGATTTTCATGGTGGTGAGTCTGTAGATGGCTGTCTTCTGGGTTGTTGTGCCGTGTAGTCTGGTAGAAGTTTACCATTGTTTCAGAGGACCATGCTGAGTCCATCATCAGGGTAATGAGTCAACTCTTCTGACTGTCCTTCTGTCATTTTTTTAATTTTAACAAGCAAGGAAATAAAATAAACAATTGAATACAAATATGCATTATTGGCTTTTATCATACAAATGGCACATGACGAGCAGGACATATTGAATATTATTGGTGAAGTTTTGAACAGTTCTGCATTTAATTTTACAGTAACATGGTCAAACAGGATAATTTATTTTATGTATTGAGATTTCTGCATTTTTGCAACAACAGTAATCAAACAGACAAAACTGACAAGAATGATGACAGACGTTGAAAAATAAGATATTTTTTTTTCTTTTGTATGCCTACTGACACCCATGTTGAATTTTAAAATACATCATAACATTTAGCTGTGGACAAAGTCATTGTGCTGTTCAAAGGGAAAGTCATTTTCAAGCAGTACATTCCTAAGAAACATAAATACTTTGGTGTAAAGATTTATTAACTTTGCATTGTGACTGGGTGCACATATAATGGGGGGGGGGGGGGCTGGCAAATGCAACACAGATAATTATAGGGACACACATGAAAGTGTAAATTCCCACTAGAAGAGTGGAAGGGGTTGGCCGTGAACTTTATATGGACGGTTATGTCTCCTCTCCTGATGTATTTGTTGACCCACACATGAACTTTATCAACAGCTGTGGAACTGTTAGATGGAATCATAAAGGAATTTTGGGGACTTTGATTATAAGACACTAATTTTAAAACAGGGTGACATGTTTGCTAGGGCGAGAGGTTTCTTGACAGCATTGATTTGGAAAGACAAGAAAGACAGACAGATGTGCATAATCTACCAACAGGAGGCAAATTCAGTGATGAATATGAAAGTGATATTTTCAGACTATAGCCTGTTTTACATTAAATTCCTTTGTAATTTCTTGTGCAGGTACCACTTACAAATCCTCATCCCACTTAGAATGGAGCCCAAAGGATGTTATTGAGGTGACCATAGTCTCTGTACATAAATACACAGACAATTTATTGGTCAAGGTGAACTGTGAGCTATTGACACCTTTTGAGAACTGGAGGAGGACGTCTGTATCAGGCGGGTATGAAATTTGCTAGATCCATTTCTCTCACACTCACAAGAAATGCTCCCTGCCTATAAAAGGAATTGAAATGAATTCAGTAATGTCCATTCATAACATTTTTCTGTAGGTTAAGAATACTGAGGCATTTACTTCATATAAACAGTTATACATAAAATACTTGCATAATTGATCTCAAATGCTGAGTATTGTTTTATGAAATGTTTGCCTACTTTGTCTTAAACGCTTTATATTGTTATTTATCACAAATTAGTTACTAATTCTTATACATGGACAGACATTTCTCTTGTATTGTGCCTTATAGTTATTTAACAGTGTTGCTTTGTGACACATAAAGTATTGTTGGCAAACTGTCGCAGAAGCAGTAATGAATTTTCTGTTCCATAAAAGACAGAGAATTTCTTGTCTATTTGTGTGAATATCAATTTCTCAAGAAGGACTGTTCTCCATTATATTGGTTGGGTAACTAGTTAGTTGGCTAGGTACTTTCGTAGGAATGTAGTGGCATCCAGTCTTAGAATTTGTGACCTTTTTAAAACAACCAATAGGAGATAAATGGTGAAAAAGAAGCATGATTCATTGCTAACTGTGCAATGCTATAAATATGTATAGTATGTTTAATAAAAGTACTTCTAAATATTATTAATACCATTAAACACAATTGTACGGGACCAAACCAAATTGTCAAAGCAAAATGAAATACACTTCACTTCCTGTTTGGATAGGTTAGATAATATGTAATGGGATATACCATTTGCCTCACAGATCTGTACTTCAACAGATACTCAAAACTAAATTCTTTGAAGCAATAATTATTTTCTGTTAATACATATTAAATGTAGCACAAAACAAATATGACTGATGAAGCCAAGATGGTACATGAAGACCCTGAAATGGGAGGCAAATTAGAGCACAGATCATAAATTTAAAATGCTGTAAATAGGAAAAGCAATATGCATGAAAACAAAATTTTGTTGGAGGAACCTCTTTGAAAGTAGATTCTTGGAATACTGAAATGGCAGTCGGAGGATAACAAAAATGGATCGTAACAGGTTTTGTGAATTGGAGTTTTTTCAGGATTGTGTCCATTGGCAGGGTATGGTTTTAGTAGTGTTGAATCTTCATATTCTTTTACTATACAGATCAGTCAGTAGACCGTTAAGTAATTTTTAGTGAAGCTATGACCAGTGGTTGGTTAGTTTTTTTTAAAGCTTAAGGTGTCATGTTCTAACAGCCGTACAAGCTTCATTTAAACATTTTTGTGCCTTAATTTAATAACTGTGTTGTGTGAAATACATAAAATCTTGGAAAACATTAACAGTTTCATCATTAATTGGGACATTATAGAAAAGAAATTATGTTAACCCATGTTATTTATAGGGGCATATTGCAGAGAAATTACATCTTTCTTAAACATGTTAGGTTTAATATGTGAGAATCCTAAACTGCTGCAAGCCATTTTCAAGTTTAGTCAGTATTATTTACATTTCAGAATATTTGTAATGTAAATTCTTATGTAGGCCTATGCAAGTAGAATTTAGTAGAACAAGGACCTCAAAGGCACTGGATATTTTAGCTACACAATTATTTTTCAGTATGAAAACAGAAGAAATGTAAGAGATTGAATTTCTGTGCTCGAAAGTTCTTACTGTTTTAAGTAATGGCCATTTATTATATTTATAAAATTATATGAGTATAATATGAATACTGATACTTGACTTGGTTATGTTTGTTGTATGTGTGTGAACAGCATTCGACATGAAGACTACTTGTTTAGTGCTAATGGCAGTGTGTACTGGCAGGATGATCAGAATATTGCATTGGATTTCTACAATAACTATTTAATCACTGAAAATGGTTTCCTGTATGAACTCAAGTCTTCCATAATAAGTACCATCCCACAAGTGTCATCATTGTCTGGAAGATTCTATCACAAGCAAACGAACAAGAGATTTGATACAAATATATACATACAGGTAACATGCTTATTATTTATTGCTCCCTTAATCTTAAAGTGAAGGTGGAAAAATTAGAATGATAAATTATAATAGTTGATGAATTTTTGTTGATTACTAATGTGAACTCTGTAATCTGTTGAATAGTATTATTGCGACATTACAATGCTATAAGAATGGGCCACAGGAAACTAAGTAACTACGTAGTACAGAATATTCCTCAAGCAGCTGTAATTTTGAATTATCACGTTATAATTTCAGAGTTTCATCGACATTTTAGAAGCAGAAGTTTTCTTACCTGAAATGGCACTTTTTCTAGAAACGAATTTTATCCCGCATGTCTTATTCTAGACATTACAATTTGTTGTAATGTATGACTATTCTGACTGTTAGCAACCCTCCAGGTCTTTGTGTCCCAGTTGACTGCTTACTGTTTGATAAGTACCCCTCCCACGACTTCTACCGTATACTAATTAATTGATTGACTTGTACCTTCAATTTGTAATCATTTGTACAACTTGTCAAAACTTGTGTCACTGTTACCAGGGATTACAACTCCTCATCTGGGCAGGTGTTACCCAATTTGAAGCTGTTGTAATGTTATGAATATTACATGTCTGTTAATGTGGCATACATTGAATCCCAGAGGAGATGTCCTCTGTATTTCATATGCTTCTTATCCCAATGTAAACTTTTATATCCTAATTAGTTATATATCCCTATTTTGTATCTTGCTTCACACTCAGTTTATCACAGTACTTAACATAATTAATAGTTTTCCTTAGTACCACTTAATACAACCGATTGTTCACAGACAGTTCCAAACTGGATGTCATACGAAAAAGAATTTTTTTTATTCCCATTGCGGACCTTTGTCCTGTCATAAGATACTGATAGGAATGTTGACTTCATGATCATCAATATAAGACTCCGAGTGACTGACTTCTACTGTGTCATTTGTTGTCCGTGCATTATAGCTTAAGCATGATTTAGCTGGCCATGCATCACATTATACAGCTGAACCATTAACCCAGGAGTTAAAATCCAGCCAGCAGCCCTGCAGTACAGAGGTTTAAACCCCCTGTTCCCATATGATAAAGATTAAGTTACCTGGAACTGTCAGATCTATATAAAATGTTTATTACACAATTTTAATGTTAATTTTTTCATCACTATATGACACACAAGAATACTATAGTTTGGAACCCTGGATAACTTTGAATTCCATATGTTGTTTGTTGATGCTGAACACCCAGGTAATGGATTTCTAATGTTCTTGTTTTCAGTATCATCCACAACAGACAATAACTATGAAGAGCATGTGGGAATATGAACAGGGTCCAGAATCTTATAACCTCACAGGAATAATTTCTATGGTTTCTCCATTTGATGGATATCATATGGGAGACTTAAGTAGCTGGGTACATGTCACCAGTGACTGGGACATTACAGGTGCTGCTGATCTGAACCTTGATACAAGGAAATACACTCTGATATTGGAAGGTGTGTATGCAGAAAAAGTAAAATATTGTGGTTACAAAATATTTGCACTTTGTGATTATTCTGGAGTTATTTTGAACTTTGCACTTTTCACTGCAAAGGTAGGTTATGCCATGAATTCCTATGATTGAGGTGGAGGCACTGAGTTTATCTGAAACATTGGTCAGCATCTACCAGATTATACACACACACACAACATCCCAGAAAATAGCCATCTTCATAAATATGACATTTATTCTTCTGTAAAAATTGGGCCTAATGAACATATGGGCATGAGGATGTTTAATATGAATACTTTATATGACATCATAACTTTGTAGGACCAACACACTGTTTTCAGCAACTAAAATTATTTACATATTAGATCAGTAATTTTTCATATTATCCAAAAGAGTAATTGTTTTCCTCCATGCACAGAAGATTAATTTTAACATGCTCCTCATATTTGTCAGTACTGGTCCAACACATTCAATTATGAAACACTTTTAAATTATCTTTCACCTGTTACACAAACCTTGGTTTCTTAACAAGCTTATGAATTTAGTTCTATCTTTGACATAGTTTAAGTCAATTTTTCCTCTTGAATTCAGCAAGTAATGCAATGGGTAAGAAGGGTGTCTTCTGGTAGAAGTTTTTCAACACTTTAGATGCCCTTGCTGCCTCCGTTATAAGAGTGATCACCCTTATGAGAGAACCTCAAATCCTATTTAATGTAATGACTGTTTTTTCAGGGCATTTGAAGAAACTAAGTAACAGTATGCTTGAATTCAACATTACTACACCATTTCACAAGTATGGAACCATCACTGGACGATTTGGTTATTCAGAAGCTGAAAAGCATCTTGTAGCTGAAGTCAAAGGGCCTTCTTTTGGTATTGGAATTGATATTCTGTTCAGAATTTCCAGCATAAGTGATTTTGATGTGAAGTTCAGTTTAGAAACTCCGATGGAATTTGTAACAAAAGCATTGGTTATTGGGAAATTGAAGGAGGATATGGTAAGTAAAGGTTTCGGTATATGAACTCTAAGAAAATAAATAAAATTACGGAATTGTAACACATTGAGAGAAAGACTGCAATTGATATTAAATAAGGTCATTAAAGTCATATTAAAATATTTTTTCTCAACCAATGTATTTGCTGGAGTTTCTATGTCAGGTGTGTATTAACACATGCTGTGAAATTGAGAATTATGATTTTAAAAAATGGGTGCTTCAAGTAATTTTACCAAGTTTTGTCTCTCAGATAAATTACCAGCTATTTAAAATTTAATAAATCTTTCAATGAGCAAATTTTACAATTCTACATGTAGTTCTAGCTACCTGTACTTTTGTGTCTGTATTGCAAGTGAGTAAATTTCCACATTATTTTTAGTTACATTGTATATTAGATTTATAAAAATTATTTTAAAATACCAAATGGTAGTCTAAATTTAATTGTGTATTTGTTTAAACCAATTAGTTTCAGTTGTGTTATTACAATGCTTCTCTTATATTTCTGTGACTGACAGATTGATTTCAGGTGTGGCTGGAATGCTTTAGTTATTGGATTTTCAGGAGTCTGGCATTACGTGGCCATTACAGATTTTGAGCATAATTATCGAATTTATACTCCACTGGAAGGATTTGAAGAGAATGGCATCATAGCCAAATTAATATACAGAGATGGCCTTGATTTTGCTTTTGGCATTGTACTGTCTGATATAAAGGTAATTTTGTTATTGTGTCAGTTTTAGAGAATGTTTCTCTATTTTCACATTTGAACAGATGACCTTATTTTCTGTTTATCATAAGCATTATGAACTTCTCATATGTGTGCTGAAATATGTCAACATGATAATAGTTTGAACTCGGTTTTCCGTTCTGAATAGTAACTTGTGGGAAACATGGCTTTGACTTGCGTGAAATTTGAACTTTGTGTCTGCGCGTACCTCGTGCTGCTACCATGAACAACTGTAAAATCTTAAGTATTAAAACATATGAAATTACTACTTCTGTCTGTTGTGTTATAAGGTGACACAGTTTACGCTCTGACAACAACAGAGATCGATGTTGTCTGAAAAATAAAGAACATAATGAAGCACTAGATATGATTACAAAATGTAGAGACTTATAATTAACACTGAACACCCAGTACTGTAAAGTAATGATGGTAAATATCTCTTGGTTTTAGACATTCTTCCTTCATGGTTTATGTATTGTGAATCCAGTTGTTCATATGTTCATGTGGTTGTGATGTATGTTTGAACATTGAGTCACTTAAAATTAATATGTGAATTATTGTATCTGCTTTGTAGCTTGGTCTGAAGATTGCTGGTGCACCAAAACCCCTTTCTATTAAAGTCTTGAATTCGAAAAATATAGGACAAGAGCTAGAAGAGATTGACCCTGATTATGATGATAGTGCTGGCGAGGATGAAAGTGAAGATGCACTCAGTTGGAGGGGTGTCATTGAACTGGACACTGTCCTCTACCCAACAATGAAAGGAATGCTGGACATTGACGAAAGGGGAACTGTTTATAATATTGTGGCATCACTGGTGCTTCCAGATGGAGTTGCAGAAATTCGGGATGAATTTGATTTTATTGTAAGAGAATGCTTATCCTTCCATATTACTATTTTTGGTCATGATTGAATGAAAAAAGATGTTTCTTGGTTCATTGAACCATAATTTGTCAGTTGCAGAAATCACGTGGTATCAAATTGTAGGAAGATGTGAATAATGAATTTGGAACAGTGTGAAAGGAAGATGATATAAGGTATTATCCAAGCACTTGCTTGCAGTGATCAAGGAACACGATAAAATAAGATGACTGTCTTCTGAGATGTTGCACTGTGTAGTCTGGTAAATATTGGCCATCATCTCTCTCCATCATCATCACTTATCTCCCTGATGATGGAGGTAGTAAGCTCATCTGAAATGTTTTCCGTATCTACTATACCACATGGCACAACATTCCAGAAGACAGCCATCTTCATACTGGTTACTGTGAGAACCTGAAATCTGAACTAATTTAACCTCAGTCAGGATAGCCAATCTCCATGCCAAGATTTTAACAGGATACCTCCACTATATTAAACAGGAATGATGATAACTGTACCACATTGTTTGGTAAAATGAAGATAGAGAACAAAATGCACCTAAGCTTGGACAAATTATTGAAACCTATAGATCTAAATATCATATATACAGGGTGATTTTAAAGGGTTAGGGCCAAACTGAAGGAGCGTATAGAGGGACTCATAGAGAACAACTTTCGAATAGGAATCCATGTCCTCCGAAGTTATCCTGAGTCAGTCGAGGCCATTGAAGGTAGGGAAGTCTGATAACATGCCGCTGAAATAATCGTACTTTGCTATTCTACTAGCTTAATTTTGTTTTTTTATTAATGTACAATGATTAAATTAGCAATCTTACAAACCAAATTTAGAACAGGTGTTCAAAGTGGCGTCCTCCACGTTCAATACAGGCATTGCATTGGCGAACAAAACTCTGGCATACCCTTTCAAATACCCCAGGAGTCTCATGGACGACGTCAGATGCAGCAAGTCTTGTAGGAGAATAGCAAAGTATGATTATTTCAGCGGCATGTTATCAGACTTCCCTACCTTCAATGGGCTCGACTGACTCAGGATAACTTCAGAGGTCATGGATTCCTATTCGAAAGTTGTTCTCTCTGATTCCCTCTATATGCTCCTTCAGTTTGGTCCTAACCTTTTGAATCACACTGTATGTAGATACAAGTAAATAATACTAACAAAAACGTGAGGTTCCCTGGAATTGCAGAAGCATTCCTGTTTGTATCTAAGCTTTCTTGTAACGTGGTTTTGAAGGAGAGTTATCTTGGCTTTAACTCATTGGTGCACCACATGCTTTAACATTCAGTAACTTGGTATATCACGTCTATATTCCCTTAATGAGTTTCATTTTGTTCTGTACTAAACACCATAAAACTTTTTATTGATGCAGTGTATTTACCTTGGACGTAGGAACCAAAGTAGAAGTTATTTAAATTCTGGATTGTTGAGTTTTTGGATCTTGTCCATCATCTGATGTTATAAAACACATAACATTTTCAGGACTGGATGTGTCCTCGTCTTCGGGTGTAACGAAGTGGGCACCTACTCTGTGGTGTCTGTTAGAATGAGGCTAATCTCAGTCACTGGACCAGTGATCTGGAGCCTACTTTGTGCATGGAAATTTTTGTGTTAATTGCATAAAGAGCTTTAATATCAATAACCAGTTGTCCTTTAAAGGATGAAAAGTCTGCTCTGGTGATTACCAAACTTTTGAAGATTGAGGACAGTCAGAAACCAAAGTATGATGGGCTTGTAAATAATTATGTCCATTAATTGATTTATCCTGATTAACTAGATTCCCCTGTGACCTTGGGATTCACCTCCCAAAGTTCATGAGGTGTGACTTTTATTTGAATTGAAGGTTGTAGAGCAACCCAGCATTACTGTTAATTACTTGTCTGTACCATTAGTTTGTGCACATTATGATAATGTTTTTGTTTTGTCAAGTTGTTGTATTCATAACATGATATAAAAACAGAAAACATGTTGCCCAAGTAAGTAATTATGCTAAGTTTCATGATTGGTTTTTTGTCTGTACACTTTGAACTTCTGTATAAAATATCTTGTCACCCATTTCTGAAACATGGGAAGTATTTTGGTTTAAACACTTAATGATTTAGTAAACGTTGTAGAGTTTTCTCTGGTTTTTCTTTCTTCAGGATATTTTTACAATGACAAACCGACTTCATCTTACAACTCCATGTGAATGTTTCAAAGAACTGATATCCAATTGTAACTTTCAAGTGATGTTGGGTGAACAGTATGAAATGTCTCTTGACTTTAAAGTAAAGAGCAAAAGTGAGTGGAAGAATGTAAGTATACAACAGGAGTCATCTTAGCAGTGCATGTACTCAGTTAACATGTTCCTTGCTTGCTTATTTACTTACTCCATAGAACCAAGTCCTTCCTAAGAAGCCAACAGTCACTCAGCCACTCAAGAAATTCCCAAAATTTAATGGAACCCAAAAGTTCATTACCATGTCCACAAGAGCCCACCACTGGTCTCTGTCCTGAACCAGATGAATTCAGTCCATAACCCCCACCCCCCAATCCTATTTCCCTAAGATTCAGACTCTTATCTGACTTCTTTAGAAATTTGAATATAGTTTCACTTTTATGTTTAACTCTCAATACCATGTGAGACATAGCTTTCCCATTCACATAATTTTGAAACTTTGCGCTTAGTTTAACACTATAAAACTTTGTAATGTCTGTATCATACAGAATGTATGTTGCATGTAGACTGAAGGAGTTGGTTTGTTCTGGTTTCCAAGTCATTAAGTTTGAGGACTTTGGAGTGAATTCTTCAGTGAAGAATGCATTTCTCTAACATAGTATATATTCAGCATGTAAATATTTTCCTGTGTTTTGTGTTCATCTGAGTGAAATAGTGTTACTCTGCTTTCGGTTTGAGTACTTTAACCATGTGATCTGTTTATTTCCAGGCTGGATTTTTAATAAAATATACCTATGGAAGTGGAAAAGATGAGGAAACTGATGCTCATACCGCAAGACTCAATATATTTTCTCCATTTGATACTTTGAAGCTCTTGGATGTAACAGCTTTAATAGAAATTCAAGACAAATTTTATCACACCAATTTGACATTGCTGACTAACCAAAGCTATTTTACAACTGGAGGAGACATTGAGGTAAAATAATCATGCATTAATGATTATGAATTTCCTTTGGTGTGTAAATCCATTCCCAATATTTTTTTATTGATTTTTTCTAGAAAGTACAATTTTGTCTAATTGTATGGATCCTGTGTATAATAGTTTTAAATTAACTGCTCTTGCACACTTTAAATAGTTGTGTGATGTCGTCCACACTTACGGCTTCATTGACTGCTGATAGTGTGTCTGTGTAGTATCTTCAATTAAAATAATGTAATTGCAAATAAAAATGAAATGTTTGCTTCACTTTTAGCTAAAGGATGGTTATGTAGATGCATCTGTGGGTCTGAATATGGTATCACCTCTTTACAACATATCAGCTTTTCGAGTATCAGCTATAAAGGACTTCTCTAATGAGGAAAAAAGAATTGAATTTGTGCTTGATAGATTGAATGCTACACTTAAAAATGTAAGTATAATATTCAGTTGTCAGAAAAAATCATTCTATTCTGTTGTGTTTTCTGTTAAAAAACTAATTTCTATCACATATTATTGTTGCCATTCTAACGCTGCTTTCTATTTACTACACGCTCTGCACTCCTGCATTCTCTTTTCTGTCTTAATAAAACCTTCAGTGAATAGAAAAAGACTGGTTCTTAGCTTATATTCTGTACTTTACACATGTAAATTTCTAACAGAGCTCTGTAAAATTTTGTTTTGTTAAATTTATTCTTGTCCAAAATTTATAACAATATAATAGTGTGAAGTATTCTTGATTTTGATGGCAGTAAATGGAGAATTATTGAATGTCAAATTTCGAATTCTAATATATTTTTATATATATATAACACATTTACTATCAGACATACCAAACAACATTTTTTTACTTCATGCCATCAGTGTTAGAAACATCCATTGTGTTCCTTTTCATTTACATTGAATACGTGATTTTACATCTCTGTGATTCATACTGATGTAAGAACAGAAGTTTATCTTCCATTAATGTTGTGTGTTTCTGCTCTCTAGTTAAAGTTTGAAGTGTCATGGCACATTGAAGGGAATACCTTTGTCAAAGCTCAAGGAATGCTTCAAACACCTTATGACAAGCTATGTCTGATTGAAGGAAACATTATATTTACCCAAAATCCCACTGATTCATCTGTATCATTGGATTTTCAACTTACATATGCACCAGGTCAACAGATAATGGTGTCTTTACATTTGGAAGGAAATATCCTTACAGTTGATATGGATATGCCTATTGAAGGTTTGAGGTTGGTATGGCAACTTGGCAACTCACTTGATTCAGCTGGTCGGGATAACATGTTTATCCCTTGGCAGTTTTTTATCTCAACTGGTTAATAAAACATCAATAACTGAACCCAGAATATAATGAGGGACCCAACAAGTGAATAAACATTCTGTGGTCTGTTCATGCATTAGCACCGGCATGGCATGTAGCAGGACAGCTTTAGTTAGTTTTTTCTTCTTCTTCTCCCAACCACTCTTCAATTCATTGTAAAATACCAGTGATCTTTTCTTCCTCATGCTTCTTTCCATTTTCTGTCTATAATTATCCACATGCCTTTTACTTGCTTCTCATGCATGCAGTTTTTGCAAATGTCCCCCATACCCAGTCTTTCTAAATCCTGAAGATGGCTGTCTTCAGGGTTGTTGCCATGAAAACCTCAAATCCTACTTTTTAAATCCAATTTTTCCCTTTCTCTAAACTTTGTTGTTTTAATGCATCTCCTCTAATAGGCTTATTTCACCCCTTTTTCACAATCGTAACCAATATTTAAGGACTCTTTCTACCATTGTCTTTTTCCTGTTTGTTCTTCCCAGTTTTCTCACACACATTTTATTTGGTGGCATGTGTTTAAATATACAAAACAATAAGCTTATCTGGAAAATGTTTGTGAGGCAGACACTTGGAGCAGATCTTTGTTATTATTACAAAATGGTTTAAATCCTACATCAAAAATACCAGGGTGGGAGTCTTACGGTAATTTGTTACATGTGTTTAAAGGTACTTCCAACATTGATTTAAATAAGCAGAGAGAAAATCTGAAATCATGTTCGGAATCCCTAGTCATAATAGCTGAGTTGGTTTGGCTGCTGATTTTGTTACTGGTGAGAACAATGGAATGATTTTCTTCACCTCTAGAATGTCTCTGTAGCCATCCTGTTCCCCTCTGCCATGGGTACAGGGGTGATTTCCCTATATATAAATGGAACTGGAGCATGAATCTGGCCACTTAATCCTTCTAGTGCAAAGGTTGACAATGCATAGAATCTTATTTCTTTACCCACATATACCTCTTGGCTTGTTGCTTAAGGTTCTTTACCATTGACTTTTTATAATATTCAGATTTTGTACATACATAATAAGACAGGGAATTCCAGGCCAATATCAGGATTGTGTGTTGACTTACCTGTCTTTGTTAAACAAACTATGAAAAGCTCATTTCTTGTCATGATGTACTGATGTATTGGTATTCGAGATGAAATGCCTATATTTAACTACAATAATGACAGTTTATAATGTTTTGATTTTGCTCTCAGTAAAGCACAGCTGAATGGCACACTGACTCCCACTGGTGACGGGGAAAAAACTTTGCAAGCATTTTTGCAATCTGATGGAAAATTGCATAATGTACATGGCAATGTCAAAGTGACACCTCAGGTTCCATTCATGGTAAGTTGCATTTGTTAGTTTCATAATTCAGTTATGTAAGAGAATAGGATATAAGTTTATGAATCTATTATACAGGACATAGAAAAGATTTTATTGCAGATATGACATGTGATATGTCAATTTACCATTAAGGGGAATAATCAGAGTCCACTTTACACCATTTGCTTTTATCTAAAACACAAAATACTTTACAATTTTAAAGGTACTGACAATGGTGTGTTATAATCGTGATCACTAAATTCTTGGACTAATTATAGTTAGTTTGTCCAGCTATTGAGGTTAGCTCTTTCTATCGGACCCAACTGAGTAGGTGCCCCTCTTCCCCTTTTTAACCTGAGGATGGAAGCAGATCCAGCTTCCGAAGTGTAGTGTTCTTTTAAAAAACACAAATTATGGACATGTTCCAAGAATTTAGTGATCCCGATAAAATACTTTACCTAAAAGAAGATATTAGACTATTCAAAGTGTTAAACAAGTGACAGTCATCTTGGGTATGTGCCTTTGAATAATATAATACTGAAAATTATTTCAAACAAACAGACATTTTTGTAAACTGAGTGTTAGTACTTTGCTTTGAATATTGTCAGTTTTGCTGTATTCATTGAAAATGCTGTATTACCCTACTGAAAGATTCCATGCTCTTTTTACCACTCAATATCTAGTTCATTTATTTTATTTAGGCCATTATTTTCCTGGTTATGTTCCATAATATTTATTATTATCATAATTAATAAAGACAGAGATAGAGGAATTGTTCATTGCTCAGTCTTAAGGAGACTGAAAATGTTTACTTCATTAATTTGTTTACTTACTGGAAGTTAAACATTGCTCAAAGTGAAATCAGAAATAGACATGCAAGATGGTATATAAATGTCACAGAATGTTTCACTGCCCTCTTTAAAATGCATAAGTATTTTTTGTGTTTCTTTGGTTATTCATGGGCATATCTAGTTCTAACCACACTTTTTATACATTCATCGATCTTAAATATGTATATGTACAATTTATTTGCAGGTGAATATGAAAATTGTAACACCTAATAAAAGTGAAAAAGAAATTGGTATAATGTTGAAAATCCAGAAAAAAGAGAATAGTTTTGAAGTGACTTCTGCATTTATGCAAGGGAAAAATAAGCTAACTGTGGAGAGTGAATTAGATCTGCAGCCAAATGACTGGAACATTAATATGAAGGTACAATTTATACCATTTTTGATTGTCCTTAATATGAAAGATAATTGTATATGCTTCTTTTGTATGTGCTTTTTAACCACAAAACATATCTCCAAAGCTCAATGATGTACCAAGTGTGAAAGATGTGTTTGGAATTGAATATTCCTTTTTTCCCCCTTTATCTGAGCTGCAATTACAACCACCTGGGATGAAGTTTGTTAAAAAATTACATATATGGAGACATGGGTAGGCATAATGTGAAATAGTACAGAATTTGTTATGGCATCATAGAAATTGAAGAAAACAAGAGATTCATTTCAGACAATTTAATTTTTACTGACCTTGTCGTGTGTCTTATGCATAGCCCAGTTGGTCATTCATTGCACTTGTAAACCATTAATCCCAGCGTAAGTCTGGGCAGGATCCCTGTAGTATCGTGTTTAAATGCACTGTTCTCTTATATGATAGAGATTAAATTCCATGTAACACACAGATATTACAATATTGTTTTAAAACAACTTTACAAAACTGGCAGTATTAATGAAGAAATAACCTAACATACTTTAACAAATAATTTCAGCTTATTTAATATGATTCTTTCCATTTCAGTGACTACTAATTACATTCCTTTTGTTGATTTTTTTCACTAATTGGTTCCTTTGATTGTTTGAAGGTTGTGACTTCTCATCCCATATATAGTTCTTTTGTTGTAAGTGGAAGGCTCTTGAAACAGAGTGATGGAAATGTTAGTCTGGAAGCAAATGCAAACACATCCATACAAGGGTTTGAGAGATTGGTGATTGGAGGGCATTACTTGTAAGTAAGATGAGTGCATGAAGCATAATTACTCATGAGTCTGGATGTTTTAAAACTCTTGGAAGAAGAATAGGACTTTGTCTCTTCTCATTTATTTTGTGTTTTAACTTTTTGTCTGCTGTTTTCATAATTCCAGGAAATTATAATGATGCAGGTGTTGGTGTTTCAGGTATAAAATAAATGTGGTTGTTTCTGTCGTGGAACGATGTACATTTTTAGTTTAGCATTTCAGTATAAGAATATAGGAATTTTAGTCACCTTAAAGTAATCAGTGAGTGTACCTGCCACAGAAGTTCACTTTCTCTTCCTTATAGCCAAGACATAGACCAAATACAAAGAGTTTCTTTAGTCACATCAGAAAACTGCATCTGGTCTTTGGCTAACTAAAATACATGTCACACTCTCACATTTTTCCATGACATTTCACTCAGTTTGCAAGAATACAAGAAATATTTATTTTCACAGTTATTTTTATTACAAACTTTGTATTTGTTGACTTTGAACAATTTAAATGAAAACTAAATAATGCTGATTGTCACTTCAGGGTGACTGTGAAGTCTGGTATTGTGAGAGCTGTATTTGATGCCACACAAGCTAAAGGAAAATTTGATATGGAATGGACGTGGATCATAATGGAAAATATGGCTGCTAAAATGATTGGATTTTATGAAACAAGAAATGTGTCACGACATCTTATCTCAGAGGTGTTTTATATAAATCCAAAAAAATCATTCAAAACGTTTGCTGCTGGAGTGGATGTTAATATTAACAGAAATAGTTGGCAGTGAGTATTTCATACATTTTATAAGATGGCCTATAGTAATAAACAAGTGTCTGAGATATTTTTAGAGTCCCTCACCTTTCTCAAACCTATTTTTATGTTACATGTTATAATTTAAGCATTGTCTCAAGAAGATATATTTTATTACATATGTAATTGTACCAATATTCAGGAGCATAGTGGTACATCAGATATCATTATAGCCAGTTTTTATTAAAGTCAAAAATTAACCCTTACCCTTGCATGGCCCTTGTTGAAAATTGTTTTATGGTCGTTTTCTTTCTTTTATACAGATTTGGCACAAATGTGAGTCTTGCAATTCCATCGACTGGTAATGTCACAGTAGCTCTGAATCTGAAGCTTCCCCCACCACAGAATGAAGTCCATACAATATTTAGCAAACTACAATACACAAAGGATTACAAATATGTGAATGAAGTTTTAAAATATTCCACATTTCATTCAAAGAAATTGTATGCAACATTTGGAGAGGTGAGTTATTAATAGTTACCCATTACTTATAATATATAAATTTTTAGAATGTTTAACTTATTAATAAGTGAGATAAAATATTTTGGGCAAATATTATATATCCTTCCTCATGTAGAGATTTAAGAATCTTTGTTATTTTTGATGCCTTGATGATAAAAGAAATATTCTGTAAGTTGGGTATAAATCTGAAAGTTAGAAAAGATCCTTTTAAAATAAAGAAGGAGATTCCACATCACTGACTTGAGGATTATGACGAGTTGTTAACATAATATATTAGTTTAAAATTTGCAAGTCTATAATACTTGTACGGGCATTCGATTTAAAACTGAACTCTGTTTATTACATGAACTCCTTACACACAGAATAGCAAAACAGATGGCAGAATTGAATTCTTGCAGATGCATCCTGTTGTTGCACCTGTTGCACTGCTTAAAATCAGTAAAGCTATAATTTCAGCAGTTTCATCAGTCACAGACAAACACTTCCTGTGTCTTGAACTTTGGCAGTAGTCAGTATATTGTTGTCTTGTTCGTATTTCCTTGTCTGGATACGCTTGCTAGATGCTTCATGAACAGCAGCATAAAATTTCAATGCAAAATGATGTTTAAGAATGAACACACATTCTGCTTGTGAACATGCCATGTTTACACATGCACAGCTTTTGCACAGTTGACATGAGCAGTGGCCTTAAAGCCAATTTACGTTAATTGGTTCCAAAGCTAATTATCAAATAGATCTTCATTTATATCTTTGGAAAATTTTCTCCTCCCTTTTCATGTAGGGTTGGGAGTATCACAGACCTCCACCGTTAGACAGACCTCTTTTGTTTAACATTATTATTAAAGACCTTTCTACTGAAATTAATCATTTATATTAATCTTATTTCCTGGTTGTCTGAAAATTTATCGAGACATGATGTCTGCTGAAGACTGTAAAGCTGTGCGAACTGATATTGATTTGATGCACCAATAACATGGTGAAAACTGTAGGTGGCTCAGCATACAGAAAACTGCAGTCAGACCATTTACATGTAAGACCAAGAGTATCCATTTTAATTACAGTGTCAGAAATGTCTTACTTTTACAGTCTGACTGTATAAAAGATCTTGGTGTTATGTATGACTACAAATTGCATTTTATTGCAGTGTGAATTTATACATTCTCAGGCACTGAAGACATTAGTCCTACACATTTTATTGCTCGTAATTCATCATCTTTAGACAGTTTAGTTGCTTTATATGTTGCCATAATTGGTCAAAGCTAGAATATGCCTCTGTCATATGGACTTACATTCATTGAGTCCAATAAAATAGAAAATGTACAAAGACAATATGCCGCTTTATTCATATTATTGTCTTTTCTTAGTTTGGTGTTTCATGTAATTATGATTTAATTTTAAATTGTTCAAATTTTAGAATACTTTATTCCAGGCAAAGACATCTTGATGCTTTATTTCTTTTTAATGTTTTCAAAGGCAAAAGTAAGTGTCGTTCTGCCGTGAACGCTGTTGGTGTCCATGTGCCTACAAGGCAAATAAAAGAAATCTGTGCTTCCAGCATGATCAGTCCTTCAGCTAGGTGTGTCATTGCAAGAAATGACATACGCAGATTTTTTGACATTTTTGGCCTTCATTATTTGAGGACACCTTGTTGACATGAAAAAGTGTTTATGTTTATTATATTCATATACTACAGCTCTTGTTTATCTTGTCAGACGAGAATCCTGCATTCACTTTATTTGTCTTAGATGCACTGCGTGTAATACTACATGCAGATGTATTCTCTTCATTAGCTAGAATAGTAAAATTCCATACTAATTGTTCCCCAAGCTGTTTCTGGACTGTATTCCTCTTTTTATACCATGCATTAATATGAATGCCCCTGAAGTATTATAGTATATTTATAATCAAGAGTATGTCTAATTTTATAAGCGTTAGGCGTATACTGATTATAAACTGGCATTAACCGTTTGTTACAGTTTAGAGTAATGTCAGATACAATTGATGGAAATCTGACATTTAGATGGGGAAATATCAACTATAAATCAATTACCAATATCCTGCAAGTGAGTCGTGGAGACAGATTGATTGATTTAATGTACATTTTAAACACGCCAAAATATGAAGAAGCTACTTTGGTAGCACAGATGTTTTACGACGGTTCTGATGTTTATCATAAAATAAAGTAAGTTTTTCTGCTTTTGTCATAAGTAGTACAGTATGACTCCATGCTAACATACGGTTTAAGTTGTTATTTAAATTGTACGTGGGCATGTATGTATGTGTGTACATGGATGTGAGTATTAATTAAATATGCTGCAAAATGATTCCAATCTCTACCCCCAAAGTCTCAGGGACCTTCTTTTGGCCAGAGAGGTTCCACCCTTCCAGATTCATCTCCTGAACGTTCATATGATTATGAGGTTAAACAACACAATACTCCATAAACTAAACTCACAATTCTGTGTAAATCTTAAATTCTGTAACTCTCATTAAACTTTCCCTTGCTTTATTTTTTTTTTTTTTTTTTTTTTTTTTTTTTTTTTTTTGCAGGGGTATGCTCTTTTGTCCTGCAAGCCATTTTATCACTGGTGGTAACATAGATTACAACAGTTTTGCCAACATGCATGGCAAGGTCAATACAACCATACCATTTTCAATGCTGCCATATGTTGGACTCAACTTCAAAGCTGTGACAAATTTGTGAGTATAATGAGAGATTTTCTTCACTCAACAGTGAATCTGTCAATAAGGCTTCTGTGTGGTTTTCATCAATTCCGCAGCAAAGACCGTTGTTCCTGCATTATAATTAATGTGATTCGATTTGAAATGGTTTATGTGTCAGATGTTCAGTAATGTAGTGAAGTCTTCTCAGGTGATCAGCAGTGTGAGAATGGTGTTACAACGCCATTCTCATGTCGCTGATCGCCTGAGAAGTCTGTTGTATTCAGTCTCCATGACAACCTCAAAGCTTACATGAGCGGTAATGTACAACACTCTTTCATGAAAATGAGATTAATCTGAGTCATAAAATGAAGTCATTTAAGCAGGCTCTTATTTCATCTCCAAGATTAAATTTGAAGTTTTGCAGGGACTTACCAACCATGGAAGAGACACAAAATAATTATCATTGTTATGGTAGGTATGACCTTATGAACCTATGTAATTTCAGTTTCAGCATATAGTTCTGTTTTTCATATGCTGCACTGTTATTAAACATATAAAGAATTAAATACGAATTACTGAAAATGCTCAATTTTGTCTGAAGTTTAATACAGGTTTTGACTGAGCAGTTATGACATTCTGTATTTCAGGTTACATCATCAGCGGTTTGTAGAAGCCTTCTGGCCTAACAACACTGCACTCTTTGATTCCAAATACGCGTATGAAAATGAAAATTACAACACTCAAATAAATGGTTCCATTATTGTTGAAGTGCCACTAAAAACAAGACATACGGGAAACCTGGTGTATGGATTCAAGGCAAGACTATATACATTTTCATTTTGCAGTTTTAACTCTCGTAGTGTAGAGCATGCTGCATATTACAGGTCAGTTTTAGTTAAAATAAAAAGTCATGATGACTTAAAAAAGAAAGGATTGTCAAAATATGATGCATACGTCAACTGCATAATGGTAATACATAATACATTCTATTGGAAATTTATACATGGGTAAATTAAAAAGTAAATAATGAAACATATTTTATAAAAAAGTAATATTTAACTTTTGTTATTTTTCAGTCTCCCTGCTTTTAAGTGCATCACAAGGTTCTTGGCACTGTTTATGAAGAGCACTTTTAATTGTCCCTGTAGTTTTCCCTACATCAATTTCTTTGCTTCATCTCCACACGAGAATGTTTAACCTCATAAATCCACTTTCAGTTGTCTCAGCAGGAGATAACTGGATGGTGCAAGTCACAGACTGTTTGGTAGACAAACAAGCTTCTTCAATTTGAACTGACTGAGCATCTCAATCACTGTGGGAACTCTGTGTAGATAAGCGTTGTCATGAGGTATTAGAATACCTTAACAGAATATACTTGTGCATTTGCATCTAATTGCTGATTTTAGTTTGATTCAGAATATACAGAATGTGCATATCTTAACTACGTGCTCTTGGGATAATTTTGAGTCGAAAAGTTCAAATAAACATGGGTCTGATCTGCGATGGTTTTTCAAGAAAATGAGATTGAGCATTTAATTTTAGGTTGTGTTGTTGTTGTTGTTAAGTTTAGACTGCACTCTAAATTTCATTTTCAGTTACGTTATTTACCTGACTCAAAATGGCCACGCTGATTGTTGATGCACAGTTGAGCCCTTCGTGTAATTTAAGTAACAGCCCTTTCACAGAGTTGTGATCATTTTTGATGTTAGCACCGGAGTCCATTATTCAATTCAGCAGCTCAGCCCCACTGTTTGACTTGAATTTGAAGATAGGTGTTTAAAATTTTACTAGAAACTGTAGTTATACTTTTTTATATTAATCTTTATCATCCATCTTACACATGTGATGCAGCTGGTCGTGTATCACAGTAGCATACTGCTAAACAAATAAACCCTGCAGTTAAAGTCTGGCCTCAAACCCCATATTATAGTGACTTAAATCCCTTGTGTTCATGCAATAAAGGTTGAACTGTCTTCTGTCCTTCCAAGGTGGCTAGTCTGCCTCAGCCTACATCTCAAAGGAAAATGCTCATCTTTTCTTAAGTCTTTTAATGACAGAATCATCAACAGATTTAATTTAATTGCTTTTGTGCATTAGAATTTTATTTTGTTGTTATCCTGCAATTTCCGGTCTTATCATAACTTGTTTCGTTTAACAGAAAGGACCAGTTCTTACCACGGGTTATTCTTTCATTGAGTACAACACCAGGAAGTTTTTAGAAGGCCGGTACAACTGTACCTCACAGTCGTCTGCAGGATTTGATAAAGATGTGATAAACGTGGAAATTGATAATGCGTATTCTCCATTGGGCATTCTGTATATACATCAGTTTGAATACAGTGCAGGATTTGAAGGCGAGAATTTACCAACAACCGTAAGTCACAGTTTGATGTCCTGATAACAGTAAGACTGTTCTTTTGTATACCCACTCTTAATATTTTAAATATTTTTCATAGAATATGATAAAGGTGATCAAGCCTAGGAAGATGAGACATACAGGACATGTAATGTGCATTTGAAGATAAGAAATGCACGCAAAATTTTATTGGAAACCCTAGGAATGGATGGAAGCATAGTTGACATAAGTTGACGGACATAATTCTGTAAAACATTGAGTTCAATAATGTGAATTGTTAAAAAATTTAAACCTGTATCTTTTAAATTGTTATGAATAAAACATATGCATTGCAAATATTTTTCCTTGAAAAATGCATCTGTACTAGCACAAATATATTTTTCAGGACTTAAAGAGAGCTGAGATTTTCAAGCTGCATAATAAAAGTGGATTACACTTGACTGGTGAAGTGTTTGTTCATTCAACTGATACTGGACAAGAAATTACACTGACAGGTATTGATAATCTTTTTCACTTATAATTTATAAATACCTCTGCAATTTCTGTCCTTCATCCATCATGCCCTGAATTTTTCGTGGGTTATTTAATTACATTCTTCGAGCTGCAGACATAACATAGCATTGCATGAGATTAAGGTAAAGATAAACAGCAATTAGGAAAATGTTTGCAAGGAAGCAGTTGTGATCTATTTGAATGTATTGTTCAGGAATTTGCCTTGTTCTTGTATTTAAATTAAATTTACAAGTTTCTGATTCAGAAATCAATGCCCTGCTACTCATTTAGATTCTTTCTTCCAGAATTAAATCAGTACATTTTTGTTAGCAGTTTTATATCTGTATGATCTGAAGCTTTCACATGGCCATGTCAGGTGGTTGAAAGGTGAAAACACTAACATTTCGAGATATGTCTTTATTCTTGAAACATTTCAACCATCTTACATGGTTGGTAGCCTGAGAAAAATTCCTTGCAGTTTTATATCTGCCAACATTAGACTGTGAAAGTGATTACATGTTATGACAAGCAGTGCGGATAAAATGTGTTTCACAATTTCAGCAATTCATACAAACAGAACTGTTAGACTCAAGACAGACTATAATTTCTTGGACCATGAATTCAAACATAAGTCTGTTCTGCACCTTGATCCACACTCTTGGGCAAGTTATGATGTCACTATAGTCAACAAAGCCACAGTAAGTTACATTCATTATTACTTGTTATATTTCTGTATAACTTATTGATTAATTTTTATATGCTTTCCTGTACATGAATAATGGTTTCTAACCATTATGAAACGACAAAATACATTTAAACCCCTATACTATGGATCTGCCAACCAGATGATGGTTTCATATAACCATCATCTTATGAATTGTGTAATTTAATAGACAGACTAATGAATTAATGTTTTTGCCACTGATGATGACCTCATGAGGTCGAAACGCTTTTGGCACTAAGTGTTTTTTTTTCCAAAGTGTAAACAGTTTTGTTTGTATGCATGATTATATTTGTCAATACACTGCACAGTATGCCAGGTTTTAAGATTATTGAACAAATACAATTACTTGGCAACAGCAATAAGTCTATTATAATTAAACTGCAATATTAATCCAGTTTAAAGATTACTGACTTACCTAATCAACATATTTCATGTTCAAACTTGGATTTCTTTCAGAATGAGAAGGAAGAAGAACATGTGGAATTAAACTTTGCATATCCAAAGAGAAATTTCACTGCTTTGGGTTACTACCAAATGTCAAATACCTCATTGTCTTCAGAAATTACATTTGTGTGGGATAAACAAGCAAGGAAGAAAACAGTTGGTGCATCCTTTGATTGGAAGAGATTGAGTTTCTCTCCCAACAAGCAACATGCTGTTGTTAGCATCAAACATCCCTCTTTTATAAGGGTAAGAAAGGCATGCACGTAAGGATTCTGGATGTTAGCAATTTCTACAGTTTAGTGGATAACAGTCCTGGTTCATGTTTTTTAGTGCTGAGTTCGGATTTTTGTTGTGGAACTAATTGTTTTGACTGAAGTTTGTTATGGCAAATCATTTGCTGTTAGGTTAGGTTAATGAAATTTAAGTTAGGATAAATGTTTAAATATGAATCTGAAATGTTGGAATTTCGAATGTAGAGAATTATAACATTTTGGATTTTGGATTTTGAAATACTTTGAAGATGTTAAAATTTTGGGTATTTAAAAAAATTGGAAGATTTAGAAATATTTAATTTTTCAAAATATTTTCAATAGGACAATTTAACAAGTTCACAAAGTGTATCCCACACCATAATACACATATTACCCTCACGCATTCTTTAGAATGTGTGTAAACAGTTACCAAACAAACATATTTAGGACAGCTGACGCTAGCCAAGATTTAACCGCTGAATTGTGGAATCTCTATTACACACTATACAAAGGTTAACTGCGATTGCTTCTCAGGATGTGACACTTAATGGCCATTACTCAGCTGATAACAAGGATTTGGTAGATGTATTGACTGAATTGGAATACTCAACAGACAGCAACAAGAAGCTGTCCTTGTTTGGGAAATTGCGAGACAATTCAAGAGGAAATACAAAACATTATAACTTTGAAATACTGGGATCGCATCCTGCTACTAGGTAATGTACATTTTGTACGATATAGGATATTTCAGGATTTAATTTTCAATGTAAATTCTGTTTTGTGGTGATGGTCCTTTGAGGATTGTGACAGTAAAGATCTCTGAAGAACTGATGGCAATAATCATATTCTTGTGCATCCTGTTGTGGCTTCACAAATTACAGTCATGACTGTCTTGATATAAATGTTCTCCTCTGTGTCTTAATACTGTCCAGTCTCCTGACATGGGTCAGTAACCAGACACTCTTGCAGTTCCATTAATTTAATTTATTACAAATTTTGTGAACTGAGAGTTACTGACTTGCAATAACTGATGGAAAAAAGTTAGTAAATCCTTGCTGCAAATTTGCCTTAAATGTTTAATACTATTTTCCTGTTTTCCTTACAGGCTGGATTTGAAAGTGCAAGGTCAAGTGAAGTTAGACGGAAAAATTTATGAAACAAACAACGAAGCAAGCTACAAGAGATCATTCCTACCATTACAGACTGGAAACCTAAAAGGAAGAGTGAATAGTATTATAAAAGAAATAGAATTTGAGGTAAAAATATCAGATATTGCTTCTACTGAGAGTGATGTCATTAATATTACGTTGATCATTACCCATGAAAGAAAAACTCATTATCTCCAAGACAGCTGGTTAAAAAGTTTTTCCAGCACTTTAGTCATTATCTTAGCTATTAGATAGCATGGAAATTGAATATTAATGAGCTATGAGGTTGTGAGGGTGATATAACCTTTAAACCTAATCAGTACCCAGTTTGGTTAAATACAAGATATTCATAAGTTTGTTCTTGATTAACTTTATTGTAGGCGACAGGTGACTTAAACTCCCCCATAATACAGGGTTGCTGGCTAGCCTTAAGTAAAGATTTAATGGTTCTGTGGTACAGTAGTGCACTACACACCCACCTGAAACATATGTAACCAGTGACAATTAATGACTGCTTAAAATTGAATGGTATTCCACGCAAGCATTTCTTTTTGCTTCTGAATGTCGTACCAGTACTCTCTCTATCAAAATGTTCATACTTACATACCACTTCTAAATATTGTACATCATTCGGATGCGTTTGAAAAATAAAGTATAATTGTGGTGAGGAGGAAATTTGGTAAACATTGTGTGTATGGGGTGATAGCACATGCTATGTATATCAAGGACTTGCATACATAGTTTCCATGCATGATTTCAGATGTCCATACCAAATAGTTTTGTCACTAAGATTACACATCCACTGGTACACATGTATTATTATAGACAGTGTTTATGTGCTGAAATCCATATATTACATTCATTTACTTTAATTAAGCTTTAATTTATTGCTTTCTGTTTATTGCAGAAGAAGGCACAGAGAGATTTGACTTATCTGAAAGGAAAGTACACTGGCAAAAGTTCTTTGTATGTCGTAAATGGTACATTTATAAAAGGAAGGAATCTCAATGCCACAGCTAAATTCTTTATTAACTTGGATGATAAACTGGTACAAGGAAATATCAACTACACACCAGGTACATGATACAGCATTTGGTTTCAGTTTTTATGGCTGTCACATCTCCATTTTCTCGATTGTTTTGTTTTCCTTTTACTTTAATTTCTCCTATCCACTATCCCCAAATCTTCACATAGTTTTCAAAATAATTTTACTGATATACTAGGGGCTGTGTACCCACTTGCTTCAAGCTCTCATCCTTCTCTCCCATTCCTCTTCTTTTCAATTTCTTCCTGCCATTCATCCCCTTCTTTTCTTTCCCCTCATCCACATCACATATCAGAAAAGAAATCTGATGCATAATAAAACTGTTTAAGAATAAAAATACACAAATAGCTTATTGCACAGAGAAGAGCCTACAAAAATTACAACTTGAACCTCAAAATAATAAAATTCAACATTACACAAATTTTCTTATAACTTTTTCTTATGAATTACAAGAAATTCTTATAATACCTAGTGATTAATTAAATATGTTTCTTTTTAATGTTTCAGATGCTTCAGAGAGTTTCAATATGTATGGAAAAATCCCAGATGCTCGAAACGTTATCCTTAATATCTGGAGAGATTATGAAGACATCCGTATTTCGGATGTATCTGTTTATCTACGCTTGAATCATTCACGTCTTGTTACTTCAAAATTTAAATGGCGCCCCGAAATTAGGGCTGAAATAATGGTAAGCGTGTTTGTGTGTTAATCTTGTAATCTTATTTTTTATTTGTATTTTTACACACACATTACATTACGTTTCTGTGTTATATTTATCCTATTTAAAAGTCTTTTAGCAATTACTACTATTCGTTGTTTTGTTCCTCACTATATTGTTAATTACTTTTATTTCAGACTGGAATTTATGATGCTTTTGATTCAGTATGGAATGCTTTTATTAATTCTGTTGACTACTGGAGGCAGTACATTAAGTCTGAAACCTCAGATGCTGTGAATGACGTTTGGCTAGATGCAAAACCAATTGTACAGAAATTTCTTGATGATGTCAGGTATCTAATAACTGGTTTCAAGTCTGTTTTTATAATTCTTTTGTGTCATATAATGCCATTACAAATTTTGCTCTGCCTGAGTTTAGTTATAGCATTGAGAGAAACAACCACATAGTTAAGTTTCACATCGAGTTTTTAAATATATCCTATAATGTTGTTATGCAGCAAACTGCAAGGCTCTAGATAAATAAAGTTGACAGAAATGAATATCTTGGAATGTGATCAATATGTCAGTTTTGTAAAGTAAATTAACTTATAAATTTTAAGCAGGTATACTGATGGCATATATAGGAAAAACTTAATTTTGTGTACTTTAATTGATTTTAGTCATAAATTTATAAAGTATTTACTTTCAAAACCACTAGAAGAGAATTCTCTGTTTTAATCACTTTGTAAGGATTTTTGACAGTAGTTACAGACAGCTGTAATGGAAAATAAATTATATGGCTGAAAAATCTGTAGACATTTTAGTGAAAATCTGTTAAGTTTCTACATACTTCGATGCTACAAAGCTATCGCTAAATGCAAGTATTATTAATTCCTTCTTACAGTTACAATATAACTCAAAAGGTTTTACAAAATCTTCTTGTATCATCTACACATCTCACTGTGATTTAAATTCTAATAATTATATTGTCTTTTCAGTGAACTAAAACATTTGTCTGAAGATTTTGAGGAATTCAAGGTTTATTTAAACAAGTCCTACAACGCAAATGAGTTTTACATCCGAGATATTGTTGGTGTTACAATCTATGTCATCGATGAGTTATCGCTTAGGTATGTGTTAGTCTTCTGTGAACAGAGTTATGGTTTTATATATTTTGATTTATAATAATGTGTGTATATGTGAACCAGCATATCTTCATTCATGATTACATTTCCAGGGGCCATATTGAATCACTGCCTGAAATTATAAATGAAATATGGGCAGTAATGGGAGAGTCAGGGGAGGCAGTTAGAAAATCACTGGTTTGGATTATTGAAACTGTAAGTTTTTTCTCTCTGTTACAAATATTTATTCCAATAGAATTCTTTATCAGATAGGAAAGGAACTGGGCAGCTCAGTAATTATAGTGACTGACTATGGACTGGATGACCGGGGTACGATCCCTGACAGAGGAAGGGGATTCTTTCTCTAGCCTCTGCGTCCAGACCGGCTCTGGGGCCACCTAGCCTCGTTTCCAGTGTGTACTGGGATCCTTTCCTGGGGTAAAGTGTGGCTGGGGCGTGACGACCACTCTTATCTAGTGCCGAGGTTAAGAATGAGTAGGAGCTATGACTCCTCTCTCCATGCACCTATGTGGCATGAAGCAGGGCAGCTTCACTTTTTCTTTATACTTTTACTGAACAGATAGGAATCCTAAGATGGACCTTAGGGAGGTAGGAATTGATGGAGCAAATTGGATGCAGCTGACTCAGGATAGAGTTCGATGGCAGGCTTTTGTGAACATGGTGATAAACCTCCGGGTTCCATGAAGAAAGTGAGCTATTCTTTGATAAGCTGAGTATACAATTGACTTTTCAAAATATATTCTGAACTTTAGAGTGAGTGATTGAGTGACTGGAATCATGAAATATTTTATAAGATACAAGTTCACGCCATTTAAATTTAAGAATTCCTTGTAAATTACAAGAAACCTGGTGGCTGAATGAAATTGAAACACAAATTAACATTTATTGTTCTTCTTATTATGCTGTCTTTTTGCGAAGGTTAGCGATGCAAATGGCCAGCGTAATTTCGTCAGCCATTAAGATAATTTGGAAAAAATAGTACAGTAGAAATTCCGTTTTCTTTCTGTACCGCAGTGCGGAAACCGTTTGGGCTGTTACAGCTGCGCTTTCCAGTATTCAATACTACGCTGCTTCGGAATCATTCTTCCCACGCCGCAGTTTGATTCCGGTGAAACTGCTGCCCTCCACTAGTGCTAGATTTTGGTCCGCTCCGAGTATTTGATTTCCTCGGTACCACCCATATCTGGGAGGCTTTCCCTGATCCGCCACCTGGGGAGGCGCCCGATGGAGGATCTAGCAAACCCCACACCGGACAAACCCTACACGTTGTTGCTGTACTATATTCACAGTTGAAAATTTAAATAAAGTAAAGGAAGCATACCCTTTAGTAAAATGTATGTTCTCTCCATGGACATCATATTGATATACAATTCTTCACCTCCTACAGATCAAATCTTCATACAAGAAAGTAGTAGATTTTATAAATGGACTTCTGAATGGTGATTCAACAGCACAAATAACTGCACTGCTTGAGAAGTTAGTTGAGAAGTATGACAGAGTAAGTACAATAAATTAATATAAAACATTAAAACTTTTATATTGTTAATTTTGTGACCTTATTATGTGTTAATAATTTGTATTTCTTTTTACAGTTCATCAAGGATCTCCATGTTTCATTCATAAAGAAAATGGAAAATCTGTGGAATAAAGTATCTACTTTCTTATGGAATCATTGGCACAGTTTCTTACAAACAATTGAACCTACATTTATTAAGTTTCTTCATTACTTAGAAAGTGTACTCTGGAAAGCAAGCAGAGAAATCTTAGGTAATACTCATGTGTATGACTTAAATTTAAAACATTTAGTATTCCCTCTTATCATGTAGGTGGTTAACAAATCAGTGAATCCAGTGTAGTGATTCCCCTGATAGAGATTTTCTATATGTGCTTTTAACTTTAATTTTATTTTTTTATAAACTAAAAACATATAATAAATACATAAATATGAGATTATATACTTTAATGACTTTATAAAGTATTACAGTAATTGTTTTCTTTGCTTTGGTTTCAGATTTCCTCTATGAAAGAAGAAATGATGTTTTGGAATCACCATATTTTTCCAAGATCTATGATTTTGGTCAGGATGTAGATAAATTGTACAAGGATATAATTAAAAATGACATTATAACTAATGTCAGGAAATATTCAAAAAAAATGTACGACTTCATAACAGAGAAATATTTCACCATGGTGCCATTTGGTAAGAATTCACAATAGTAGGTTCAAGAAATGAAATTGTGTTTCTAAAAAGCATAGTTTTAAATTATCCATTGATACTAGGGGTCGTCAACCCAAAACTTACCATTTATTTTATGTGGTCCACATACAGTACTGGACCTCGTACCCAGGAAACCTGGAAACAAAGGCTTTTTGGATTTTCTGTATTTTGGATCTTTATGTTTATACAGAGAAATTTTAATTCATACAAACAGATAAACAAAAATTATTCTGTTTTTAGATGCTTTTGTCAATTGAAATTGTTTCCTCTTAATTTAACACTGTATTACAATTACTGTCTAATCCATTCCAAATGTGACATGCACAGGAAAATGCCATCATAAAAACCACTGGGAAAAATATGGATTTTTGGTCATTCCAGATTTTGGTGTACTGGATGTGGGGCCCAATCCCATACATTATTTGTGGTACTGTGTTATCCTGTCTGATAAAAAGTAGTTGCCTGGTACCAAAACACATGCTTTGTTAATTTTGTTAGTTTACTGTGAGCAACTGTGCAGCGTATTGAAGAATGTCAAATTAAGACATGTTTTCACTGATTAATGATAATGTCCGGAGGGATACCTGCAAATTGAAAGATTATAAATTAAACCTGCTATTAAGAGATTACCCAAGAAAAAGCAGTTTAAAATATCTCACTAATATCTAAAATGTTAAAGAACATTATTGAGTAATATATTAACCTCTTTGTAAAAAGAAGTGAGTATCATTTTAAAAAATGTCCATGAAGTTTTAATAAAATGTCCTCATAATCTCATTGCTGTATCTTGATAATCAAACATGAATGTGGCCCTAGGTCTGGAAAAGGATGAGAGACATTTTTGTCTATAAGATAAATATTTTATCCCAGTCTAATAAAATTGTGTTCTTGGGAAACCATGGCCCCACAGTAATGTACAGGACAAGTGTTACTGTGTTGCTATATAATAAATGTAAATGAACAGATTTCTGTCACTTTACGTTTACTGTTTGGTGAATGGTCATCACTCCATTTGTGTTCTTTAATTCTATTTACTTCTTGCTGATATCTACAAGAACATCCTTCCACTTCATTCCTCTTTCTACAGCACGTATTATTTGATGCCATCAACATCAGGTTGTCTGATTGGTCCCCCCCCCCCCCCCCCCCCCCATCATCTTCATTGGTGATCAGTACACATCCATTGAAACCACATCACTTTGTTCATATTGTTTCCATTTACAGCCTTGATCATTTCATGTTCTAGTATTCTGTTAGTTGTTCTCTAACATATCATTTGTGTCATGTATCTGTGTTTATTCTATGTTGAAATTTATAAAAGAAAATAGTTATTTTTCTACTTGGAACACAAAGTAAATTCCTAATGTATATTATGCTTCCTGATAACCTCTTTTATTTGTTACTAATCTTGCTCTGACTGTATAATCTTTGGATATGTATATATTCTGTAGTTTTTCCAGGTGTTTATTTTACTAAAATATTGAGAACAATAGCACTTTTTTGTTTCTAGGAAAGGAATTGCACCAAATTGCCAATGAGTTGATAGAAGAATTTAAGGAATTAAGCAAACTTCCATCTATAAATTATGCAATCAAGAAAGCCAATGAGTTGTATGTTAAGGTATGTGACTTCATTCTGTCTAACTGGATAATGTGTGCCATACAGTCTCATGTCAGATCCAGTGTGTTTGGACTTGTTAGTGTCATCCCCAAGTAATTGAATTTTGCCATATTTTGGAACGATTCATTAGCTATCCTTATATTCTGGTTGTGTCCTGAATTCTGATGACAAGACATGATCATGTACCTTTTCTTTCCTGCATTTATTTCTAGACCAACGTCCCTTCTAGCCTTAAGAGTGTTTCTGTGTTTGCTGTTGTAGGTTTTACATTGTCGCCCAACAGATTAATATCATCAGTGTAGACCAAAAGCTGAAGTGTCCCATTCAATTCCAAACCGTCTTGATTTTCTTAGGCTTTCCTGATGGCATACTCTAAGGCAGAATTGAAAGGATGCTGTACTAGAGCATCTCCTGTATCAGACCATTCTGAATAGAAAATTCATTGGACAAATGTTTACCTACATGAATTTTGTTAGGGGTTTCACTTTATCAAGTTGTAATTAGCCCAACTAGCTTCTTAGGTATGCCAAATTCAAGAAAAATATTGTAAAGAGCTTCTCTTTTAACTGAGTCATAGGTTTCCTTGAAGTCTATAAAGAGTTGATGGACTGTCCCAATGTACTCCCACTTTTTCACTAGTTTCTGGCAAATGCAGACAATTTGATCAGTTGTAGATCTGATATAACGAAACCCACATTCATGATCCCCAGTAATTTCATTTACATATGGAGTCAGCCTCACCAGAAGAATGTTGGATAAAATTTTGTGGGCAGATGATAAGAGGGAGATTCCTCGATAATCATTAGTCAGTCTTATCACTCTCCTTATGAATTGATACAATAATATAGTTCTTCCACTGCTGCGGCATTTTGTCCTTATTCCCCACAGAGCAAATAAGTTTGTGCATCACAAAACAACGTTTCGACCATTAGAGTTTATATTAATTCAAATTTGTTGGATAAAATTATGCTTAAGAATTTTATATTACGTTTTAAGGTGGTCTGGATGTATGAATCACTAGATCTTGGAACAAGAGTACAGATGGTGATAAGAATAATACACAAGAAGTTGACTGATGTAACACAGACTGCCCTTCAAGTTGAGAACAAGTAGGTGTTAATAGAGGTTGTGACAGTTTCCATCACTGTTGATATTTTGTATCCAAAACATCATCTCACTTCCATATTTTTTGTAAAAAATATAAAAATCTGTGCCATAATTACATGTTACAACTCCAAATGAGCATCTAGTACATCTACAGTACGTTCAACTGAAATGGCTGATGCTTACTTCTGACTGAAGGATCAACTTTAAATGAAACTTTGATTAGTAAACACACATTTTCTATCAGATTTGATCTGAGAAACGTTGTCAGGTTTGTGTATGTGATACAAACTCTTGAATGATTTTATGCACATGTTACTATTAGGGTAAGAAAGTATTTTTATTATTTCTTGTTCTAAAATGTTAAGATGAAAGATATTCTCACTTTGTCAAGGATGCAGAAATTGCTGAAAAAATAGTTATGAGGTTATGTTGTTAACTTAGAACTATTTCCAATTACCTTTAAACTCAAATTAATTTTTGTTTATAAATTTTCAACTAATAAATTATTTTCAAGGACTTTTGATATTAGTTTGTAAATTTTGCTTTCCTGTCATATATTTGGCTCTGATATTTTATTTTCTGTTTAGGTATCGAGAAGCTAAAACAAAATTTATCTTTGACCCAGAGAGTGGAAATGTGGAATGGGAACAGAAGCTTCCCATGTCATGGCACGCATTTAATGAAACGCCTAAATTTGAAGTAAGTAATTCTGCCTCTGAATTTGCTGTAAGTGATGGATATTTGAGACCTCTGATCATGTTGCATGTAGCAAGTAGGCAAGTGTAATTTATTGTATTAACACACTCAAACCAGCTGTTAGAATATTATTATGTAATTCATCCTTTGATAAATACCTACAACCCAGAAGACAGCCATCTTCGGACTCACTATCGTGGAAACCTCAAATCCTACTTATCAGTGAATGTCCCTGAACCAGAAATGTTAATGTTGAATTCCACCACATTTAATAATATTTGTTACAGAGGTATTGGCAGAAGATCTTTATTTTTAAAAAATATATTAATATTGCAATTATTATAAAAATATATGTTTTATGTGTATCTCTTTTGTACATTAACTTTCATACTTTTATTCTGCTGTACATACATATGCAATTCTCCTGAAATCTTGGAATTCATATCGTTAGAGAAAATATATATAAACAGTCAAGTTGTTCACAGTGAAGGTGCAAACTTGTGAAAGTAAAGTTTTGAGTAATCAAGCCTCAGAGTCAGCACACATGTTCTGTTCACCACATATAAATTATGGAATTTTACAGGGCAACAGAGTCAAACTGTCAACATGAGAATAGAGCATGGATTCAATTTCTGATAATGTAGGAAATGGATTTTACGATCATGTTGGGTTCAATCCTGTCTTTCTGAATCCCTCAATTGTAACATTCTACAAATATTTTTTAGGAAATTCCAGAATACAGAGCACTGAATGAGCTGCAGGCTTACTTCATTACATCAAATTTCACATTCTGGACAATTTTTTATAAGTACAGGCCACTCTTAGATCCATCATGTTGGCTGCCACCATTTAAAGGTAAGATATGTGTCACATGGGTAAGTGAACGAGTGCATCTTAAGTCTGGAAACTAATGCAAATCTCACCAATGAGAGAAAGATTTACTCTTCTTGATTAGGAGTTACATTTCTCTACCAATTTTGACTGTAGTAAATAGTTTAAGATTTGTAATTACTTTTGTTGTCATATTTATCCACCCATCAACAAATGTGGAAATATTCCAATTTGTAATGAGTGCTAATGAGAACTGTATGTTCAGATATTCTTAGTTTCCATGGCAATTTTTCACTAGAAGTAAAACTGTTTTAACACATGCAGGCAGTTACTATAAAAGATGTATATCTAACTGCAACTTTAAGAATTAATTTATATTAGAGATGCGGTTTTCAAATTTGTCAGTATTAATGAAAATACGCACAACGTAACATAGCTGTGGGATTTAAATTGGACCAGCAGGTGATACTGGGGTTTAAAAGCCTGGTTCTTTAAAGGTTAACTTTAAAAACTGTCTTTGTCTTCTTACGTAGTATTACCTTCCTTCAATACTTTCACTTTGTTTCTTTTCGTCTGTTTTAGCTCAAGCTATGATAGCAGGAACTCAGCATTTCATGACATTTGACAGAAGATTTTTTGAGTTCCAAGGATCATGTTCCTACTTGTTAACTCAAGATTTTGTAGACAGGAACTTCTCTGTTGTAATAACATTCAATCCAAACAACAAGGTTAACACTCATGAACTTGCACTTATTATTGGTAAAGAGGTAGTGCAAGTAAATGTGTTTGAAGATGTAAGTATACAACATTAAGCATATAACATGACAGGAGAAATATATGCCATATTAATGACATTCTTTTTTATGAACCTTCCACATGTATGCCAAAATATTCATAGTCTATTGACATTCTGGCATCTTGCAGTACTAGATATTATGTTTTTCTAAGTAACCTGTGATGTAGAAATAGATGTATATCCCAGTATTATGGGGCTGTTGGCCAGGTTTTAACTCAGGATTTATATAATATTTTTTGTAATGAAAAATATGTTTATGTGTTTGGAACTACTTCTGATGAGATATTGTGGTAAAAATATTTAAAGAAAATACATTGATAAATTCTGCAGTGCTATTATAAAATTCTTTGTTTCTATCAAAGTGTGTACGTTTGTGAAATAAAATAAAATAAAATATTATATATATGAACGTGAACATGCAGCACAAAATAATATTAAGATTACTTCTTTATGTCACAATGTTCATAATTGAAATATGATGAAATGTTTGTGCATTGTAGTGTAGAATCAGGAACACTGTTGAACCAGCTGTAATGTAGTCTTTTCTTTGTGTGCAGTCTGTGAAAGTCCAGAAAGAGGGTATCAAGCAACTACCCATTGCAATAGAAGACACATATATCTATCAGGAAGCACAAATACTGACAATAGAAAGTGCCCATGGGTTTTCCATGCAGTGCAACTTTAAATTTGATGTTTGTACAGTCACTTTGTCTGGTAAGATGTGTTTAAATTGTATTTACCTGGAGGCAAGTTCAGTAGGAATATAAGTCCTGTTAGATTGTGTAGTGAAACAAATATTTACTCTGACTATTGCCATAATATCTACACTGATGGAATAATTTAAGACACTGATATGAAATTCAGCATACAAATTCGTCAATATAACAATGATAGGAATGGCTTATGTATTAATTATAATCAGAAAAATTGGAGGGGGAATACAGTGTGCCACAACACTGTACAAAAGAAAAAAAGAAAATTTTGTTACATATGTGAACAAAAATTAACTTTTTGGATAATGCCAGTTGAACCATGCAATTTACCACCTCATTTGTAGCAAATTAAATTACTCCTCAATTCCTGCATAAACACAAATTTCTAAGACTCAATTACTAAAGAAATATCTTGTTTTCAGTTATTCTGAGTGAATATTTTTCATTATCCTTTCTAAACTTGGAATGATAATTTCCTTTCAAATTTTTTGGGTTTATTTCAGGTTGGTACTTTGGCAGAACTGCAGGTGTTTTTGGAACCATGGATAATGAACCAAGCACAGATTTCCTTACATCCAGGAAAACAATAGAAACTGACTTGGGCAGATTTGTGAAGAGTTGGGCTTTGGAACCACAGAAATGTACTTCTTCAAAGAACTTTGCTCTGCAGCATCCACGACTTGACGCTGAACTCTTTAATCTGTGTGATTCATTTTTCAAATCCAAGACATCACAGTTCAGTTCTTGTTTTCCTGTTGTAAGTATCAACCAGCTTTATAACTATGAAATATATATAAGTTGAATGTTCAAATGAAATCTGGGGTGCACAAACAGATTTTCAAACTGAACTCTCCTCAGGTATTTTCAGTCTACAACTGCGAAAAGACCAGTTTTTAATTTCTCAGAAAACTCCGCAGGATTCTTAGATGTTAAATATTACATTGCTTCACAGTATCTTTAGAAAACACTTAGAGACAAAAATTAATTTACATTGGATTGTGTTACCTAGATTATCCTCTGTCCTGAAGATAGAGATGGTAAATTCCTCTCTAACCTTGATAATCACCTACAAGATTACACAGTGCATAACCCAGTTTTCACTGTTGTGGAAACCCCCACTCTGGGGACTGAAGTTAGCATTATCAAATGTACTCATCTGATTAGGTTGTATATTTTCACCTGTCAATGGAAACAGAGCCAGCTTTTGAAAATTTTGTTGTTTTATAAACTAATAGACAAAGGAAAACTTCCAGGAATACGCATAATTTTTAATAAGGTACGGGTATTTGTGAAACCATTGTGTCCTATGTTTCTGTTTTGCCAGATTGACCCAATGCCTTTCCTGAAGATGTGTCTCAACAGCAGAGAGTCAGGCACCAAGGATCCATGCATAACAGCTGTGGCTTACCTGCAAGCATGTCTCATGGAGAACACTCCTCTTAGGATTCCTGACACGTGTGTCAAGTATGCACATTTCTACAACCATCAAAATAATCTTCTATGAGTGACAGAGAAACACATCTCAGACCCAGGGCTTATGTAGACACTGAAATGATGAAAATGGAAAACAGGACATGTTTTTTGTGCTGGGCAACTGGGTTTGATCCCTGACAGGGGCAGAGGATTTTTCTTCTAGCCTCTGCATCCAGACTGGCTCTGGGGCCCACCCTGCCTCCTGGGTACTGGGATCCTTTTCCAGGGGTAAAGTGCAGCTTGGGCATGATGCCGACCACTCACCCCTATCTAGTGCTGAGAGTAGGAGCTATACCTCCTCTCCCCTCATGCGCCTATGTGGCATGCAGCAGGACAGCTTTGCTTTTTACGTTTTTGTGTCTTATGCTATTTTTACGTTTCTGATTTGTAACCACTCATTTTTGTTGATGATAAAAAAAATTTGTAATCAGAATCACCAACAAAACTTCTCAGTTACATTGTATTCATTTCCCTGTGAGGCTTGAATCTCACCACAGACCAATAAACACAGCAGTTCTAAGCCAAGTACAGTGACCTCCATGATTTTCTGTCAGTTTAATTCTGCAGTATGGAGTTAAATTCAAAGAATAGGGCATTTAAAGCATTCAAAAATAATCTGCATAACTGAAAATAAACATAAACTAAGTGTATATTTTAAGACTTTTTACTGTGACTTTTTTATACAGATGAATGAATTCATTTTCAATAAGAGAGTTTTTACCTGGAATTTCCAGCATAAGAATTGCAATAAATACACTGTATTGTGTTATATCCAGCACTTTGGTCTGTTTAAATGTCAATCTGTACATGTACATACACCCAAGGAATTTAATTTCTGCATGCTATAGATTAAGTGTGGCAGCTGGTGATTTATTATAAAACATTTCTTGTGAAACGTGTTGATAAAAGGTGTAAGAATCCGAAGAAGAATTTTTTTTTCATTGCAAGCCAAAAAATTATACTGGACCCAAATAAAACTATGTAGGAATGTTACTAAAGATAGCAGAACTTCAATAACAAGTTCTTGCTTGAAGTTTTTACAGGGATTATGAATGTTCCATATGCAAATTGTACATATAATTTTTTTTTATAATACAGTAAGAAAAATTCCACATATAGTAACAGAAAAAAGTGGCGGAAGTGGAACTGTGTGAGGTTATGTTTGTGAATTTCAGGTAAGGTAAATCTATCATAGTGGAAGTAATGCACAAAAATAGATTAGTTTTATTTTGCTGTTTTAGGTGCCAGCTGGTAAATGGAACTGCATTGCTGGAAGGAGATTTTTGTCACATGGAGAATAATGACATCCCACAGTCAACTGACATTGTGTTCATAATAGAGGCCAAAGACTGTAATAGAAATATAAAAGACAGAAGAAATATGGATGCCCTGACTTCTATATTGTTAAAGGAACTAACAGATCAAAAAATAGTATCTAACAGGTAATATTATGAAATAATACTACATTTACTAACATAATTTTTGCACTTTTTCTCACAAAACATGTTTCCAAAAATACAGTTTTAATTATCAAACTAGTTATGAAATAGTTTTGCATTGCATTTTTATTACCTTAAGTAACGTAGTGGATTACAATGCAAATAGTGGACCACTTTCTATATAAACAAGATGTTTCTGCTTACCAGGCCGCAGCCTGTTGCATCTCTGCAGGGGTAGAAGCTAGTGAAGTTAGCCTTAACTTGACAGCAAGTGATCACAGTGAGAATAACCTTTAGAAATTGATAAGTGTTACAGCACCTGCTGAAAAGTAACATCTGTTTCTATTCTCCTATGATATATGCACCCAGTCTTTATAAGTCTGGGAATGTGAGTGTGTCTCAGTTTGATTTTTATGTCAGTGTATCTGTTATCCAGCAATTGTTCCATGATTGTGTATATACTGTGTGTATGTCAATATTTAGAAAAAATTACTTAAAGTCTTTCATTTATATGCATCTTTGAAGGTTTGCAGTTGTAGTATTTGGAGGAGATGGTGTTCATGACAAACCTCGCAGCATTGTTATCAATGGCAATGTCTTCACAGATCATCATTTCCTTCCTCAATACTTCGAGAACATTCCAGCAGGTGAGTTCACGCAAAAATAGAAAGGAAGAAATTTATGCATATAGATGGCTGTCTTTGGGTTGTAGCACCATGTAGTCTGTTACAAGTTTACAGCCCAGAAGACAGCCATCTTCATACTCACCACCATGAAGACCTCAAGTCCTACTTAGTGATATACATTATTTCCATAATTCAGTGTATCTAAGAGTATTTCAAATACAGGGCCTTCTCAATATTACAAACCTGAAAGAACTTGTAAAAAATATAAAATAATCAAATTATAGGAAGGGTCTCTTGTTCGTCTCGTCCCAGGCCTCAACACATTTTTGTAAATTTTACATCACTTGCATGTAAAGAGGCAGAGAACCTGGTGGTAGAGTATGACTTGTTCAAAAGTTAGCCATATCTCAAGTCAGGGATCATGAACATTTTGGCAGTTGCGTACATACATTGTACTTGATTGTGATTTCTGACTATATTTTTTTTATTTAGGTAATGGAAGTGCAGATATTTTTGGAGCAATCCGTTACGCTGCCAAACTACTGTTCAGACCAGGAGTCTCCAAGACTTTTATTTTGTTGCCATGCACAAACTGTGATCCAGCTAATACTACTGTAAGTTTCAAACAAGTGATTGGCTCTGGGAGCTTCTCTAGTTACAAAGTCTCAAAATACAGGAAAAGTTTAAATATCATCTGCAGGGTTTATTTAGTGGCAGATGTCGTGAGATAACAGGTTTGGTAAACTTGTAAGGGTTTGGGAGGAAGCAGTTAATGTACTGCTTAGCGTTCACCTTGGACTGAGGAAAAGTACAAAATAACTCAGGATAGTCAGTGTATTCAGACATGCTATCTTCTGAATACAAGTCAGGAACATTACTGCTTCAACTGTATTACTCAGTGGAGAGCTTAAAACTCCAGAACAAGGCTTGCCTCCTGGTATAGTATACCAGGAAGGTGTGCTTTACTGAATATTCATCTCACTTCAGACCCAAGAGTACACTGTTTCTTACATCCAGGACGAGTACTGGGCATTCAGTTGAAAGAGAGAGAGGTCCTGTTTGCTTATTTATACTACTGTTTGAGGCTTGTAAGTAAAAAGATTGGTTTCAAATGAGGGTACAAGATGTATGATCTAAAGATTTTATGGCATCTAAGTATAATGAATTCTTCTCAGTCTGACAGCTGTGTCAGGTAGTTGAAAGGAGAAAACACCAACGTTTTGAGAACCGTCTTCATCCTCATCCTCAGGGTATTGAACTTCAATACACTGAGGACAAGAACGAAGGTGGTTCTCAAAACGTTGGTATTTTCTCCATTCAACCACCTGACACGGCTGGTAGCCCGAGAAGAATTCATTGTAGAATGCACAAGGTATTAGACCATTTCTTTCACATATGCACTTTCCTCCTTTTTCAATCCTTTATTTACTTCAGGCCATAGTCATTTCCGTGGAAACACACAAAATTATCTTGAAAACATAAGACCATTTGTTTTTACTTACAGGTTGACTACACAGTCTTGCATCAAGTTCTTCTGGAGAATGGCATCACCCTTCATATTCTGATGAATAATGAATTCAAATTTGGAAAGGACAGAGTGAATAAAATTTTTTATGGTAAGTCACTATATCCATTATAACAATGAATTTGGCATATTGTTTCATGACATTGCCAATGGAAATAATATGGTTCAGACAGACGGAGCGTTGGAATAACCTACCAACTTTACATCAGATACCTATATTTATTATAAAATTGCATGTTAAGGATACAATTTGTTTTTCTCAATAACACCATAACTATATATTGCTTACATATTAAGCAAATAAAAAATTATTAACTTTTTTTAAAACTCAAAATATGTGATGTGTCAAATAGTTTGTGCGACTCAGAGCACTTTAATTATGAAGCTGATATCCACACTGCTTTAACCTTTATCATCATTGCGTCATGGCTAACATGCAGTCTGTTAGCTAATAATACTACTAAACTGTTGACCCTGGAGTTAAAATTTTGCTAGCAGCCCCATAGTACAGGGATTTAAATCCCCTGTCTGCCACCTATAATGTGGATGGGCTTCTTGGGGAGGTCCGTGAAGGAGGCTGTCATGCAGTATTATATGCAGACAATATCATAGTTCTAATCAACAATCTCAGAAGTAGACTGATAGAGTTATGGTGTGATAGGACAAGTTTGTCCATCAACCAAAGGAAAATGGTAATATACCTTTTACCAAAAAAATTGCTTTGAAGGGTGTAAAGGAAGTGACTGTCTTTGGTAAAGCCATAGAGCCGTCCACAGAAGTCGGCTACCTCTGACTGACATGGGGTACACAGCTGGACCTGCAGAGGCACTGTCGGGAAGACATGGGGACTGAAACCAAGGGTAATACAGTGGTTGTACCGTGGTGGTCAGAGCCATGGTCTGTGGTTCAGGGTGAAATGTAAGACTAGTCAGGTGCAATGAGAATGGTTCCTGAAGACAGTAGAGCTGGTGGGATGTATGACCACAGCATGAAGTAGAGATTTAGCTTCAGCCTAGGGTAATGCACCTTGTTATATGCTATTAAGGCATGATGAAGTCTGAAGTTTTATGATGTTTGTGAATTATAATCTGTGGAAGTGTTATTTTGGACTTTGTCCATTGTCTGTATTTCAATAAAATTACATTGTTTCACAAAATGAATTAAGATGACCTTCATTGATGATGAAACTGTACCATTTAAGCCATACTTGACAACTTATTTCTGTATCTCTCTTTTCCATGTTCTTCATTTTAGGTATGGATGGGTTAACTGCATATACAAAGAAGCATGTGAAAATGAAAACAGTGGTGGGATCCACTGAACTCCGAAGACAAGTTAAACTTCCCAAAGTTGCATTGGGATACTGCACACCACTCGCACTGGAAACAAATGGTAAATAAGAGTCTGTCAAGAATTAATCCACCAGAAAGTAATACAGCAATAACATTTGTTTAGAAACATAAATCTCTTTGAATCTGAAACTTCCAGCTGCATGCATCCATGCATATATGCATACAGGTTATTAGTGCCAGTGTATGAATTATACTTGATGGGTCTGCATATAAAATGTTGACTTGGGAGCTTGGAATCTTCATTGAAATTTTCATGTTTTCTTGTCAAGTTTTATAGGCCAGGTAAGTTACATTGAATTTGGCCATAAGCACTTTGCAATTCACTGTTGATATTCCTAATTTCTGAACTTGATACAGTATCATTATATCAGCTGGGCTCAGTCAGTTTTAAGTATTCACTTCTTGTGACAACTAGAGGAGATTACAAAATGAATTTTGGAACTTTGTAGTGTTATGTTTGATTCTTCCTTCAGTAAGAAATATCTCCTTACTAAATGCATTTCATATTTAAGAAGAACAGGACACGCTTTAAAAATCTGATGCAAAAGCAGGTTTCGATAGAACACGTCTGGTTATGAGCAGTACTTTGTGGTTTGCCTGTTTTTTGGTCATATAGCACAAAATAAATAACTTCTGCTGAATGTGATGCACAAATCAGTGCCATTATCACAATTTTGTGATTCTTGAGAAATTGTAAATAAAACGTAGATATATGTAAATAAAATACTAAAATCAGTTTTTACATGACATTGTATTCCTCTGGACTTCGTCTTTAGGGGATACATAAAAGAAATTGTTTACAGGGATCCGCTGACTGACATGGAAGACCTGACAGCAGAGTTTCATGCTGCTGTGGCAACCATTGATTCTGACATGTTAAAACATGTGCAAGATAGTATTCCATGATGTGCAGTTGTCAGCGACTGCATAGTGGACACTTTGAACACTTAATTGTAACTGCCTTCCTCTTAGTTATGTACCTGGTGTGTTCTGTATCAGCAAGCATTGTACACTTCTTCAGTGTTTGTGCTGACATGTGTGAACTGCATTCGTCTTATTACGCTATTCTTTTTTATTAACTCACTTGTTTGTGAGTGTCACCTATAGTTATGTTGTAGTTATTCAATCCTCTGTGCTGCCTCTGTCTCCCACTATCATGACAAATTCCTTTGTTATTTATGACTCTTGCCCAATTTAACAGTTCCTTCTTACCATATCTTGGGAACGATTCCTTCTAGAGAATTCTTTATTTTACATTTTCATTTTGTTTTTGGGGTTTTACAAGTTATTGTTATGTGCCACTTTTCCATTTTTAGGTTACAGACTTTTTAACAGTATCACTGTTCTTTTATGTTTCAGGTACTGTCTTCACAGCAAGAAAACTTGAATCAGACAAGAAAAATGTTGTGAAGAAGTTTGCAACTGTGTTTGCAAAGAGAGTCGCCCAGTCTGCTCGGCCCTCGTCTTGTCAGACTTGTGAGTGTACGGCCGATAACAACGGAATGAGTTACATGGAGTGCTTTCCATGTGAATATCCATCTCCAGTCACAATTGACTATGTAAGTCTGGGTAATATATTTTAGTAGTTAGTTATTTATGAGTTATGTGAATATTCACATATTTATGAGTTGTGTGTCAGTAATGTTATGACATTGTTAAGTTCAGTGGCTCAGTTTTATCTGAGATATAGCACAAGAAAGTATCAATATTCCAAGGTTATGAGCAAGGACATTGAACATTCAGAGAAAAAATAATGTGGAATCACACACATAACCTTCAAACATATTTTATTTAATTTTAAAATGTGAACATTGTTTTAAGAATGTCTTCATAATATGATGAATTACTACAGAAGTATTTAAAAACTTGCATAATACACAGATCCAATGGATGCTTCTGACATCACAGGCAATTCTGCATGAACTGCAAAGAATTTGTAACACAGATGAATAATTAAACCTAGAAGATAAGTTGATACTGAACATTGTCATCTTCTGTGGCAGAAAAATTTGTTCATTAAAATATTTCTCAGGCTATGGATATATTCTGTGCCTGTATATGTGTTACTGATCACTGATAGATATGTCTGTTTTACATTAGGGAAGAGTTAAAAGAAAAAATATTCTTACATTTTCTCTTTTATTCCCTAGGATTTCACTGAAGATGGGGCATTTCAACTGACAAGGGATGATGGTGACATGCATTATGATGACTCAGAAGATGATGTGGAAGATTTATAAAGAGATATAGATTATAAACAGAACATTTCATAGTGGCTGATGGCATGAGTTATAGTTAAGTTATTTGCAAAGCATTTAAACATTTCTGAAATATAAATTATGCATACATTGGACTCTTCCTGAACTGACTCTCTCTTAACCATTTCTTTCCATTAGCTAAATTCCTTCTTTCTTGAGAGTGGAAATAGGAATTTCAGAGATAATATGAATCGTGAATAATGCTGATGAAACAGACAGAAGATCGTGAGGATTCTGATGAAACAAACAGTTTGGTTACCGAAAGAAGGTGAACTATGCAGCCATCTATGAATCATTGCACTTTTCTAGCAGAAAAATTTATTGAACCAATTTACTTTTGAGAAGTGATGACAAGACTTCTGTAAGAATTTCATATAAGAAAAGCTGACCGATTCTTAGGTTGTTTTGATAAATTAAGCTACATTTATTGCTGTGCATAAACATTATGAGTGAAGTGTATCTGTAATTATACATTCAGTTACGATTTTTCACTATGTGCATTTCTGTTCTGTTATTTTAGTTAGTGTTTCTCTAAGCAGGAAACATGCCTCCAGATAAACTAACTAGTCAGTTAACCATCTCTCCTCAGTCCAGTGTAAGTCTCTGGATTTAAATACCACTTTAATTTGTGTTAATGTTTGTATATGTTACATTTTCAAGTGGTGACTACAATTTATAATCAATATCATGCAACAAATATTAGGTTTAGAAAATAAGTTCTGTAATCCATTCTGAAGATATTTAAATGAATTTGTATGGTTTTATGCTTTCAGAATTGAAAAGTGAAAGAAAATCTGAAATTTTATATACATTTTAATACAGTATTTTGTATTGAATGTGCCTGTTGGTAACTTTCAAATACAATATTCCAGTGGTAATCTGTTTCTCATTGGTGGCCATTTAATATTCATTGTAATTTACATTTCATTGCATTCCTTATAACACTAACACCATGAGTCTGTCATATATTTCAAAGTTATGAAAAGGAACAGGGTTGTTCAATGTTAAAATTAATTAAATGTGATGCTCAGATGACTGATGTAATCTGTATTTCAACAGCCACTACCTTCACAAAGATGACTTTCTCATATATCAGATGACATATATTAATTTCTGTTTGCCTTATCCTGAGCTGCCACAGATTTACTTTCTGTTCTCCCTCACTGTCTCCAAACTTCAGCCATTGGTATGGCTGTTCCTTATCCACCAGTTTTTCCTCTAAGCTATGTGGAAACTGACCATGCATCCTTATTTCTTACCATTTGCTTTTTATATTCTGAACTGTTATGTCTTTTTATTTGCTTTGTTTCACTTTTAAAAGATTTCTTAAATTTGTTAACTGTTTGTAGCAATGCTGCATCTGTGTTATGTAGGTGTGACCTTACAGTTTGTAGCAGTGGATATTCTTTATTTTCTACATATTTTGCCAATGTAATAATTTCTGCTTTGTAGGCTGCTTCACCTACATCAGTTCTCTTCCTCCCTCTTTTCTGGTCACACATAAGCGATGAATGTATGCTGATGGGTGATGCTGTCTATGAATGATTAGTATTTGGATTGTTTTTATATTTTTTATATTTCTTCTTGGTGCCAGTTAATAATTCTGAAATCATATCTTAGCACTGTTACTGCCAGTGATGAAACTATTTATATTTTGCACACAGCTCAGTGTTCAAAATCATCCTCGGCCTCCTTACATACTCATTCAATTTTTCTTCCTCGTTTTCGTTCTATTATATGGCTCCCTTCCACACTCAAATACTTATATGCCTCCAATGGTTCAATTTCTTTAATTTTGTAGGATTTAAGGTTTTCATGGTGGTAAGTCTGAAAATTACTGTCTTTGGGTCATGAGGGTGGTGACTGGCAGCATGACCTCTGTAACGGTGGACATCTACCAGACTACATGGCGCAACAACCCATAATACAGTAATCTTTAATTTCATTTTCCAGTGTGTCTCCTGTGTGCCACTTTCGAAAACTATGTCACTTTTTAGAGAATTGTTGGCACGTTTTTCTTACCCAAACGTCATATTTATGTCATCACTAAGTTTTTTTAATTTTTTTATTTGAATTATTATCTCTTCTCGACTCCCCCCAACGCTATCCAAAGAGTATGTGGGGTGATATTCTGTCCACTGGTATTTCCTCGCCTGGTGGTGTCGATGTTTATTCCTCTCGATCTCCCATGTTCTGCGATGAAGTTTAGTAGGGCGAAGACTTGTAGTGTGGGACTCTTCATCACTCACGGATGGTCTTGACCATAGAGAGGCCGTATACTCGCATTGCATGCCACTATTGTGAGAAAGGATCACTCTTTTTTCCAGCCTCTCATTATTTCGCTAGCCATTGGAAATGATGGATGTGTTTGCTGATTCCGTGTCGTGCGAGTTTTCAATGCTCTAGTGTGTGCCTACGTTGGTGTGCAGCCGGCCGAAGCAATGACGATCAGTAAGAATTACTTTTCGCTTTCTAAAAAGGCCTTCCATGGTAAGCAGAAGTTTATTAGATGCAATGGGCCCTGAAGTTCCAGATTTCCTGTCTGACACGCAATATTTCTTCATGATTGAGGTTAAATCTACCCATAAGTGCGTTCTATGTGTTGTATCGCGCGCGCTTCCAGGGATGATAATATAATCTGTATGTTGGTATTATGTGTTGTTGGATGGGAATTTCAGGGACTGCTTTTTTGCGTTGTGAGTTGTAATATAATAGATAAACTCTGGTTTTCGCTAATGGGTTGGGATGTTTACTGATTAATGTATGTAGTTTTTATGAGTCTGCACAAATTACATAGAGCAGAACGAAAATATTTTACAAAGACAGGTATGTTTCATTCCGTATTATTATAATTGCTCCCATAATGTGTCCACACGTGTTTCCTCTTTCAGTATTGTAAGACGAATACACAAAATGAGATAATAAAGTATAAAAAGATACAGTTCTTCGTTTTAGTAACATAAAATTCTGTGAATTTTAATGTACCATTAAACTCTGAGTGGGTGCCCATTTCGAGTCCAAAAGAAGCCTCAGATTTCAATGAAAGTTGGTGAGCTTGTTGACTGTATACAATTATGTTTTTGCAAAATGCCAGCTTTAACTTGTCCTGATCATGACTTCATGTTGGGTATGTGAGTTTCATTTTATTTTTGATGTAAGGAGAGGAGCTGGGGTAGCTTAGTCAGTCTAGTGACTGACTATGGACTGGATGACTGGGGTTCAGTCCCAATCAGGAGCAGAGTATTTTTCCTCTAGCCTCTGTGTCCAGACCGGCTCTCTGCCTCCCCAGTCTCCTATCTAGTGGGTCCCAGGGTTCTTTCCTGGGGGTAAAGTGTGGCCGGGGCTTGATGCTGGCCATTCACTGCTATCTAGTGCTGCAGTTGAGTTGAGTAGAGGGTATACTACCTCTCCCCCAAGCGCCTACATCCTGTATAGTTGTACAGCTTGTGTGACAACATATGTAACCTCTGAACAATTTTATTTCCAGGATGGCAGCAGTATTTAAAACTTTGATGAAGACAAAACTTTCTTTTCATAATGTGAGTAAATGTATTTTAATAAAGTTGCAGTATATTTACTAAGGAAAATGCATCTTCTAAATAGTCACCACCTCATAATTCATTCACCTCCATTTGCATCTGCGTAGAGACCTTATTAATGTCAATAGTAGAAGGATTTTAGAGCAAGCAGATTTCATTTGATCAATGTAAAAACCTGCAAACCTTGAAGAACTGTAGCTGTTGAATAAAGCTAACAAACTTACCCTTTGGCATTAACCATTTAAATGGTTTGATGAAGATTCAAAAATGGTTTTGCACAAAGGAAGTTATTCAAGTTTTGTTCATTAAGATGTTTGTTTCTGTTGTATGTAAATTGAAGTGGTCTTTTACAGTATATATAGTCAGCGCAGTAGTTTTTGGCCGGTGAAGAAGCTAGTGGAGCTGGCGGACGGGCCTACTCTGTGTACCTGAGGTGGCACGGTCAGTGTATTTCTTTTGTTTGGGCGTTCAGTCCGATAAGCTCCTCGGTGCAGTCAGCATTCTACTATCGCACAAATGACTCGCTCCTAGCCTCCCCCTTGAAAATTCCACCGGCCAAAAACTACTGCGCCGACTATACCATAATGTCTAAGCATTCCTGCTTTTCATCATTTTCAGATATGCTGAATATGAAGTGACATGGAGAATTCTGTATATTTTATTTTTTATCTTGGCATAATTTTTAGGGTGGGATGAATGAGGTATTACTCTTTCATGTTTCTCTGACTTAGCAGATAACATATTCAGATCTAAGAAAAATGAGGTTGTAATCATTATTGTTTTAATGATATATTTGTATCAATGCATATCCTGTAAAGGTAAAGTTGTCCCTGGTAATTTAAATACATATCACACCATACAGACATAAGGGAGTGAAAGTATAGCAGCGCACATTCACGTGATAAATTAATGACTCTGGGGCAAAGTGAAGGAGGAGTTGTGCCAGTTATATATATACTTTGGTGCTTATAAAAATAATGTCTTCATAGATAAAGATTGAAAATAATTATGATTGTGAAAGCTACTGTCCCGTTATTGACAAACTAATACCCTTAATGAAGAAATTCGCTTCGTTACTCCACAGTACTGAACTGTAGTTACAGAAACAGCAGTACTGGTCAGTATGATGAATTTAATTTTTTGCAGGTTGCAGCTACACATGTACGATACCTAAATCTGTTAGAATATCAGAGCAAGGCTCTTCTGCAGTCAAGTGGAGTAGCCATTCAAAAGTTCAGAGTTGTTGAAAATTTAGAAGAAGTCAGATGCCTTACAGAAAATTTCAGTGAGTATGAAGGTTTTGGTGGTGGTTCTTTAACATTAAGGCGCCAAAGCATCTGTTCTCAGATTTCTCTTATAATTATTTGATATAATTTTCAAGTAAGTTTCATCTAATGCTTTAACTTCAAACAACACGGAAGACCTGTTGATCGTGTTTTATGGTTGTTTAGCCATGTAGCCTTGTAGGTGGTTACCAACATTTTGGTGGAATGTGTGCTTCATCTTCAAGATACATTCCTCTGAACTATACAAGACTGCTTGGTGTCACTGTTCAGAAGACCACATACATCTTCGCTACTGTAAGAACCTTAAATCTTATATAGAGAACTGTTTAAAGAAGTACATGGATTTTATGAAAATGGTTCAAATTATTCTTTACATAGATGTTTGAAAATTAAAGAAACTTAACAGATCTTAGAGAAATAGGATAGGGTGGTGTGGATTGGATTTATCTGGCTCAGGATCACTGGCGGCTCTTTTGAACACGGTAATGAACCTCGGGGTTCCGTAAAATGTTGGGAACTTCTTGTGTGGCCGAGCAAATGTTGACTTCTCGGGAAGGACTCGGCTCCATGGAGTAAGTAAGTTTATTTGATTTATTTAGGCAGTATTCAGTATTTTCCTTCTGAATTGAAACTGTGAATGTAGCGATGAAAAGATTGGAACAGTACTAACAAAATTTTGGTGTGTCAAGAATGGCAAAGACACACACACTTCAGTCATTAAAATGTGGTCAACTTAACACGTACAATTTTTGTAAATCTCCATATAATAAAAAAGACTGTGTGTTTATCTAACCATAATCCTTTCAGCAGTCCAGTTTTGTGCATCACACAGCCTTCATACCTGTTGGTGCCTCTCAATGATACATTGAAGCTGGTGAGTTTTTCGGAGTGATTTCCTTGCGGTTGGGTGCTGGTGTAGTTAGGTTAGTGGGTTTGTTTGGTGTGGATGGAAAAATAAAGGAATCGATGAATGCATGGATTTCTTCCTCAGGGTTAACGTGGGGAAATGATCAGACCTACAGTCAGGTTGTAGACAGCACTACTGCAGTGTTGGGCGATTGCGTTGGCGTTACAGCTGTTACTTTATAGTTACGTGATTTATTGGCACTCTTGGGTGAAGCAAGGCTAAGCTTTGGTTTGACAACACACACACATTGTTAGGAATTTAACACTGAAGATAACCGTAGGTGATGAATAAATGTTACAAATATTGTTGTATTATTTATTATTAACTGCAAATGGGTTTTTTGTTTGTAAGAATTGCTACACACAACCACTCACAAACTTAAAATATAACAATTGATTATAAATTATTCAGTTGCCAGTCTTGTTGGTTCAATTTGTGTGTGAACAAAATGACTTACGTTCAGTTGCACAGATACTTTATAATAATTGGAACTTTTTCCCCCACACAATTTAATTTAGTGACTGTTCTCTAGCAGTGCGAGCAGTGGGTGTGTAGAACTGAAATCCTGGGCATCAGGATGTTCCCTCAGAAGTCCATGGTACAAGATAATCTTCCTTGAAACACCGTGTCCCAGTTTGGAAGTTTAATTGTCATTTATTGGCATCATTTAACTTCAGTTTCATGACTAATGTGATTGGTTGGAAAACTTGCAAGTCTGAAGATTTGTTCCACAGGTTTGCTCTATGAATGCATTGTAGGCCATGTTTCTTGTTCCCAGCTGCCAATTGCATGACTACTTTTAAGCAGGCAGATCTTTATGATACTTGAATGAAGATATTCGGCAGCCGTGCTGCTCGGTCTAGGAAATGTGGTGTCCAACACCGGGGAAATGTTTTGGCTGTATTGTGCCTCTAGCACAGCTGTCAGATCCCTTCAGTGCTCCGTAATGCTGGCCGTACATACTGAGTTATTTATGTTTAGTTTCTCATTTCAGAAGTGGATGAATATGTTATAAAAGCACAAGTTCATGCAGGAGGTAGAGGACTTGGGTATTTTGACAATGGTTTTCAAAGTGGAGTACACATTACAAAAGAGTAAGTACATAGACATGTTTCTTAGAAGACACACTTATTAAAACAATTTCCAGGTAGGAATATGTCTCTGAAATTTTTCAGTCCTATTTTGCCACTGTAATAGTAATTAAGATACTATATTTACTTTCAAATCAGATTTCAGAAAATTAGCCGTGATAGATGACTTGCATTGAGCATTTGCACTAGACAGAAACTTGAGTATCTGTCATTGAGTTGGTTAAGCAGTATTACCGTGAACCAAATTATAATACTCGGATATTAATCATTGTTACACTAGCATTTTATTAGGTTCCTTTATTTTATATGCACGCAGATGTGTCAGAACTTTTTCTGAATTTTTGTCTTAACTCCAAGGGATATCACGGTTCCACTCTATTGTGTATGCAGGTTATCTATCTGCAGTATGCCATCTTTCGAAACACGGTGCCGTTACAGATGGCTGCAGTTTTAATTTTGTGTCAGAGCCCAGAGGCTTTTATTACAAAAGAAGAATGTGAACAGATGTCCTGAATAGTCCTAGATTTGAGTAAAGTGGCATTATTAATTTTTAAGGACAACTATTTTTCCCAAATTTGAAATTATGAATGCAGTAAACCACGAATTTAACAATCTAATAGGATGGTAGCTCAAGGAACATTTTAAATATAAGACTGCCGTATTGAAATGTGTGGGCAGTAAGCATTGTACGGATGTGATCACTGGCTAACACATAGCCTATTAAATCCCATATTTTCACTAACATTGGTGAGGATAAGAAATACTCCCGCTGTGTAGTTGTTAACATTGTTGATTTTTATTTGTTTACCAGTTCATACATAGGAATATAAAATAGCCATTTCCAGTTCTGGTATACCAACTCTTCATGCATACTATATAACCCATGTTTTCCACTATTTTACACAAAAAAGGTACATTAGCACATCTGTGATTTAGAAGGTTGAAGTGGTGGTAAAAGTTACAACTTTCTGTTAATTCAATCTTACGATTACCTGTAATGAAAATTTTGAATATGTGCTAAAGGGTGATTGACTGCTGGTACACATACAACACGTACGGTGTCAAGTATGAATTTTAAATGGTTTCTATTTGCAGTTTCAAGTGGTTTCTTCAAAATTGTTTATTTTATTCTGTGACCTCGTTTGAAGTTGTAATGTGAAGAGCCCTCAACTGGGAAATAGACATCTTGCACTTATGATATTCTTTTAACCAGTAACCTGCAGTTTATACTTTTTCAGCTCGTCTAAGGTGGCGGACATTGTTGGAAAGATGCTTGGACATAGGTTAATAACAAAGCAAACTCCAAAAGAAGGTGTTTTAGTAAAGAAGGTGATGATAGCTGAATCAGTGAACATAATGCGGGAGACCTACATATGTATACTAATGGACAGGTTAGTACTACATTACACGGGTTCCTTACTTTGTGTATGCACGTGTTTTCATGATGACTGTGAAATAAGAGAGGAACTCTCCTCCCTCTTAGTATATCTTTACAAAATGGTAGCCAGTGTCCTTTGTGAAGAGAAATGTGCTAGTTGTAAAATGTATTTTTTTTACCGTGTTCAAATATATATAACATAACACATTTGTGGACCAGCGACACTCTGTGACAAGTTGAGAAACAACTCCATGGCGTAAGGTCTAGAAATGTGTAAAATGATGTGAACATAACAGGATTTCACATGAAGATATCTGAGAGGCATTCTCTGGGGAGTCATTATCAGAGTCTCTCACTTTGCTCTGACTGTACCTGAACCTGCCTGTTATTGTTTTTGAATGTACTGTCAGAACCATTCAGTTTCTGTTTGTGAATGGGCTAAACTGGTCTTTACTTCCCTCGCTCCTTTGTCCTGCGCCCCCAGAATTTGTTATGTCACATTGCTTTATGCATACTATTCATAAAGTACAAAATGTTTTTGTCATTTTGGTTCAGAATTCTTCCTGCATTTTCTGGTTAGCTTTTAAGTCTTAGGTTAGTTCTGTTTGTGAGGACTTTTGACTCTTAATAGATATCCTGCATTTATCAAAATTTAGAACTAATATTCTTTAATTTGATGGCTAGTTCCCTCCTAAAATGAATCTGTGGTGGTTCAGTTTTTTATATATATATATATTATTAAGTGATTCTTTTTAATTTCTTGTTCAGCTAGTTAGTAACAATCTGAAAATATTTTCCACATAATTATGGAATATTATTTTCAACAATAACATTACTGGCCTGCTTTTCTGCATAACATGCTTTTATACTTTTGTATTTAAACATTGTTTTGTTCCATGGATTAGTTACGATTTCCCCGTCCTGCCACATTGTTACTGGATGTTTGTAAATGTGGAATAATTGTTTGAATGTGAGAGCAAATATACACAGTTATAGAAATATATTCATAATGTTTGAACAGTTATGTTTGTATTTCAGATTGTTTGCTACTCTGTATTGACAGATTTGCCAGTTATGTATTCATATATCGTTATAAAAAAATCTGTTACTCTTTCTCTTTGAACTAGAGGCTTCAATGGTCCAGTTATTATTGCTTCGTCTGTTGGTGGAACAGACATTGAAAATGTAGCTGAAAGAACTCCCCACCTCATAAAAACTGTACCTGTGGATGTTTCGGATGGTGTGACTGACAGCGTGGCAGAAAGTGTTGCAGATTTTTTGAAGTTTGAAGGCAGTTTGAAAATTAAGGTATTCATTTATAATGTGCAATAGTTTGTTACAGTCAGTATAATTTTAATAAGCTTTGCATCATAACCAGAAGGCCTCAACCCATAAAATATTAGCAGATGATCACACGTGACTTTTGTCCGCATTACCTACGTATGCATTTCCCTTCATTTTAAAGTAATTGTGTAGTGTGACCATTTCTTTTATTGCTACAATGAGACAAGACTACATCTCTGGCAACTGTGGCCGCTAATGGGCCCATTGTCCATCCCTCAGATGAGACATGAATGAATATGGAGTGGCAGTGGAATGACACTGGTGGATGAAAACTGAAGGACTTACAGAAACCTGCCTCAACACCACTTTGTCTGCCCTAGGAGCGAAACCGGACCTCTATGGTGAGAAGCCAGCATAGCGTGACGATAGTGCCGAGGCATGAGTTAATTCAGTTTGCTGTGTGTCTCAGTTTAAATTTGTTCTATAGAACACCCAGAAGTGGATATATTTCATTATATACAGTACAAAAATATGCGTTAGTCAGAACGTTACGTGCATGTTTGGGTAAAACGTTAAAATGCTCAAATTATATGTGTGAAAAGTTCATTTTAATTCTTGTTTTGGTAAGTCAGTGAATGGCGTCTGTATTTTCATCTCTTTTCAGGCTTCAGAAGAGATTAAAAAGATGTGGAACTTATTCCAAAGTGTTGATGCTCTGCAGATGGAAATAAATCCTTTTGTGGAGACAGACAAAGGTGATGTAATTTCTGTGGATGCTAAGCTTCAGTTTGATGACAATGCCCGGTTCCGGCAGTCCGGCATCTTCAGTTTGGAAGACGTGTCAGGAACTGATCCGCGCGAGGTAGAAGCAGCAAGAGCACAGCTGAATTACATTCCAATGCGCGGCAATATTGGCTGTCTTGGTAGGTCTACAGCAAAGTGGTTTTATTTATTTGTTTATTCATTAATTGCCAAGCCTTTTTTTCCTAGAAGCTTCCAAGGTTTTGACCCCTGTCAAAGGGAAAGGGGACCCTCATTTTACCTCCGAGGTTGAAACAGCCCACCTAAAACATATTTTGAGAGCTGGAAATCATTGCAACATTGATTAATGTTATTTGTTAGCTGATATAAATATCGCTTTGCATTCTCTTGGTTTGGAGCATATTTTATGTTTGTCCATGTACGTGTATGTGTGAGTGTATGAAAATGTGATTGAAGTGTTGTTATTAAATTCTCATATAAAATTTCTTTTATGTATATGTAACCAATGTGAAATACCAGGGTTTTAAATCTCTTATGTGAAGAAGTTATATTAGTTTTTATCCACTTTATGGACACATTTTTCTGCCATGAACTGTAATTGTTTCCTTTCCTTCATCCAGTGTACAGTCATGTAGTAAATTAAAATGTGTTATGCTGTATTTGACTTGCATTTCCATAATACATTAAGCAAATTTTAATTAGCTGAACTGAGAACATCGGAATGTCGCTGATTTAAATGACATGGGAAAGCTTACACCTCCAGATGAGGCCTTGTTTGTTTGTTTGTTTTAGTGAATGGTGCTGGTCTTGCTATGGCCACTATGGACATCATCAAATTGCATGGTGGAGAGCCAGCCAACTTTCTGGATGTAGGTGGAGGTGTTCAAGAAGGTCAGGTTTCTAAAGCTTTCCAGATTTTGATGTCAGGTAAGTCTTATTGCAGTTTAAGTTGGTTCTAAGACAACTAAAGCTTTATTCATGAATTGTCGTTTTGCAGCGTAGGTTAAATGAATGAACACTATTTATGTATTTAAATATACCATCAGAAAACAGTATTTGAGGATATATTTGCAGTGGAAGTAAGTCTGTCTTAGAGGATCTTAGATGACAGGAAAAAAACAACATTCGTCCATGAGAGCTTTCATTATAATGTGTTCTACCCGTGGTGTGTTTCGTATATACATTCTATTTTTAGAGAAGAAAAATTGCCAGAGGAAGGAAAGGATGTGTCTGTTTATTAGAATTAAGATTGTAGTAACCTCGAGGAGACGTGCATTGTTGGCCTCACACAATGTTTTGTCTGTGGCGTAGCAATTGCAATTTAAGAATAGGATTATTGGTGTTCTGTTCGTGAAGATTCTAACCAGTAGGTGAGGACAGTCATCTTCCTAGGTCATGTATTATTCAGATTTTGTCTTTTCAGTACAGTTTAGAAAAAATAGAAGTGCTGAAATATGACTGTGCGTAGATTTCTAATAGTCTTCAGCAGAAGAGAATTGTTGTACTTCATTTTAATTATAGCGAAGTTCACATAAATATTTATTGGTATATTTTCATTTTTCATTCAAAACTGAGAGGCTTTATTCTTTGTTTTTTAATCTACAGCAGCAATTCACAATCTATATCCACAGAAATGTGATAATCTACAAGGAATCCCCTGATGTTTTACGAGTTAAAAAATTCAGTCAGCAGCATAAAAGCAGTTTTCAATTGGCTAAGATTTCAAGTTCTTATGATTGCAAGTATGAAGACAACTGTCTTGTGGGACATTGTGCATGTGTGGTAGAATTTTGCTGATGCTTCAGAGTTGCTTGCTGTTTCCAGCATCTGGGCCCTGATGATGGAAGCAGCAGGCACCTCTGAAACATTGGTATACTTCTACCAGACTACATGGAACACAGAAGCTGTTTCCTACCTCAAATAATCATATATTATCTTAAGTCAGAGAGAAAAGTTTTTAAAATGCACTTTTTACCCTCTGATGTTACCCAGATTTGGTACTTCAAAAAAGTTGCAGAATCTCTTATTCAAGTTTATTACATACCAAAAATTTATATAGCAGTATGTAATTTATGTTGTAGTTGATTATTGTTTCTTGCTTTGTTGCAGATTCAAATGTGAAGGCCATCCTAGTGAATGTTTTCGGTGGTATTGTCAACTGTGCCACAATAGCAAATGGAATTATAAATGCATCATTAAATCTCAAGTTAAATATTCCTTTGATAGTGCGTTTAGAAGGTGAGAATTAGCTCGTAACAATGCTGTTGGTTGATGAACAAAGCATAATAGTGATGTCAGTAAATATATATAAAGTTGCATTCTCTGCTCGATGCACAGATAATGCAGGGGTGGGCACCCCTCATCAAGTATGTGATCATATTCCATCAGATGAAATTGTAGGTCCATAAAATTCTGTATTTACTGCAGGCGCTCTCTGGATGGCCTTGGCAAGGTTTCGTGATTTCTTGTAACAGTACGTGACAACCACAGATATGTGAATGTTAAGGGTGCAATTATTTTATCTTGCTAGATGGGTACATCTTTTATTTTATTGATTTCTTAATTGTACTTCAGGTACAAATGTAAATGAAGCAAAGAAGATTTTGTCAACTTCGGGCCTTGACATTGTGTCTGCCTCTGACTTGGAGGAAGCTGCACAGAAAGCGGTGTCCTGCATCAAGTGATAACCTTCTTTTATTCAGGTAAAATAATTTTCACCTAAACTATTGGAAAATGCAATAAGAACATGAATGCTTCAACAAAGCATTTGTTTTTATAATAATTGCATGTAGGAAAGAGAAAAATTATTGCCATATTTCTTTTAGATTTGTGTGATAGAGAATCTGTTTTTAAAAAGGGAAAGGACCTCAATATCCATTGGACAGGAGACTGAGTGGGCCTTAGGGCTGGTCTGGACACAGACGCTAGAACAAGAATCCTCTGCCCCTGTTGTGTGATTGAACCCCAGTTGCCAGTCACTGTACTGATTATGTTGATCAGCTGGTGAACTCCGTAACAGCCCTTCAAAACCCCGATGATGCCCTTGTATGTCACTGGCTGGAACAGTGCGTAGTGTCTTGGCAGTTTGTCTCTGCAAAATCTCGTGCAAATTTATGGCCTTCTTGTAGGATGTCCACTTTTGATCAGCTGTGGTCTCAAACTGGCTGTGGAATATTGCCCAAGAGGTGGATCCATCGAACTTTGGGGATTTAACCCCGTCTTGTTGGTCCCTGCTTTTCCACCTCCTCCAAATGTGCTGTCATCTGTGTCTCAGATGATGTGTGGCTTCCAGGTCATGTTGATTCACTTCTAGTATGACTTTTGTTACTTTGATGTGTTCTCGTGCAACTCCACCGTCTCGCCACGTCTTTTGTAACTTGCACTTGAACTCTCAGTGTTTCTGGGTCTGTTGTTTGACCACCGTTTTGATGTCTTTCAATTGTTTGTGTGCCTCATCAATAATTTTCTTTTCCACCTCAGCATGGCCAGACTTGATGGCACTCATGTTAGTTCTTAGCACTTACATAATTTTTATTTTGCTCTTGGCTGTTGCTCTCTTTGATTTTTTCTTGACTTGTATATGTCACTTTCATTGTCTCTTGGCCAGTGCTCAGCTTATTTAAATGGTACATAATTAGTTGTGGTTCTGTAACCATATGTTACAATTGCGCTAAAATGAAAACAGTTAAAATGTGTCCAGTAATGTTAATTGTAGTTTGCAGTCACATATATATACTGTATTCTCTTAGAAGGAGGTCAATGCCAGTTCAGTGCTTCACTCATCCATGATTCTTGAGTAGGGGACTGAGGATTCACTACGTTCCTTGGCATGTTTTCATGCTCGCGTACTTTTGTCATACCAAAACGTTATAGAGTGATCAAAAACTCGGGCAGTCCGTTCCTGACACGTGTTAAATTACATTGGAATCAGAAAACCAAAAATAATGTTGTGTTAAGTGTTGGAAGTGTCCGCTGCATTCATTGATGTCTTCGCTCTTTGGCTTGGGGAACATGAAGGTTCATCACCAAATTAACCAAAGTCCTCCACCAGTCCCTGTCCTTTGCCAGCAAAATCCAATCACCAATTTGATGTAATATATTATAAAATATATTTCAACACTCTTATTACAGATGCAGACTCTAATGCAGACTGATTTGAAGTTCTACTAAATTTAAAGAGAGCGTGCTGAAACATACAGGAATTTCATCCATTTCCTCTTCACAGACACCAAAATATACAAGTTGGAACCATTACCAGAACAATAAAAATTTCGCGTTCCCCAGTATATGATTTAGCTACGTAGTGGTGCCAGCCATCTATATTTTTCTGCCATAAATATTTATATGTATGCTGCTCGGTTATAACGTGCGTCTCTGCTGCACATGGATCATGTTTGAAAACCACTCGGATTGCTTATAGTAGTAAAGCAGCACTGTGGTACGTGAAAACATTCAGAAGTTATCATACATGTATTTCTACAATTCCTGCGCGAAATGTACGAGGCATTGAACTAAGTTTCTTAACATGGTGAACTATTTTATCCATTTCTGGTCCATTATCGAACAGTGCATGACGCTTTTACTGATACAGAGTGTGAATGGTAGAGCAGATGAACACGTTAACAAGGTACAGGAGGATTGAGCTCAATAATTTTTACTTTTCGCCCATTGTTATTAGGATGGGGTCACAGTGGCCGCACGGTCTGAGGCGTGGGCCTCGTGCTGTTCGGTCCCTGGGACCGTGGGTTCGAATCCTACTCGAGCCATGGATGTTTGTCCGCGTCGTTCTGTTGTGCTGCCCTGTGTACAGGTAGAGGCCTTGCGATGGGCCGATCCCTCGTCCAAGGAGTCCTACCAAAAAATGTATAGATCAAGCCAACAAAAGAGTTGGGGCCCGCAGTGCTTAGGCACTTGAACGCGTTGTCCGAGCATCCAAGTAAGTAAGTATTATTAGGATGATTAATTGAGGGAAGATGAGACAGGGTGGACTTGTAACACAGATTTTAAGATTAGAAATACTTGCAGACTTTTTAGTTGGTAACCTACGAGGAAGAGACATTGTGATTGTCAGGCATAATATTGAAAAGGGTTTTACAAAAATAGGGTCGAATGTTTAAACTCTATTAAATTTGTTCAGTGGGGGCTTTTGTTAGCATGTTAATTAATCTTCTGGTTCCTGTGAAATGGGCTATCACGTGACATGTTGAAACCAGCAGTCCCTTTATTTTTCCTCCAGAGCGCCTCGTGGTTGACTGGTGGATCGCAGTGTTTTGCCTGAGCAAGGTACTGGGATGATGTACATTTATTTCTAGCCACGTTACTTAATGACTTCATAAAAGAATTCCATGTTACTTCATGGCATTTATGGTTTCATTTTGCATATAATCAATGCATGTAAGTGCATAATTTTGACCAATTGCAGCTTATCTGTTCCCATTGCACTTTTCTGATATGCGTGAAGAAAAATAACTAAGAAATGATGGAGAAAGCGTCCCATTGTTATAAACTGTTAGAAATTTTAAATGTATTACAAACGTTTGCCTTTAAGGATTATGATGGTTGTTTCTTTCATGTACATTGTGATTAGACTTACTAGAGATTTATTTTCTTGAATTTGTATGTGGCAGATATTTCTTAATGTGTTGATGAATGTGGCAGAAATTATGTACTTGTGAGCCACTGCAGTCACATTCTGCATCATCAGAGGGAGCGCGAGCTCTTCGGCTAGAAACTAAAGTGGATGTGGTTACACCTTCGTGTACTTTGAGTCAGATGTGCGTGCATTGCGCATGTGTACGCTGCGCATTTCGTTAACAGAGGACCGAGCAGCAGTAGTAAGAAATGGTATTATGGCACCAGTACTGTGTTACTAGTATTGAAACTGATATATTGAACCCAAGTTCTGTGGGGGCAATGAGACTGTTCAGTATCTGTTTTGTAGCAGTATTATAGTACGTATCAACATGGGCTTCCATTATTAAGACTTCGATGTTCACTTAAATTCAGGTATGCATATGGTTAAAACTCTGTATAATATATTTTTTGTAGTGTTTTTCCTAAAATGAATCCTTCCAGATTTTGGTGTTATTTTCTATATAACTGAGATATATAGTGGCAGTGAAAGGGATTACAGTGTGGATTGAAGTAAATAACGAGTGAATGCAGTAGCGATCAAATTTCACTTCCGAGCCTAATAGACAGTTCTTCTTAAATTGGGGATTTGTTCTTTCTGCAATATGTGCAGAATTCTTCGGCCCTTTTGCCCATGGTCTCGAGGAATATATTTGGAAAATATATATAAAAAAATGTAACATTTTATTCGTTGTGTGTGGGAATATAAGAAAGCTTAAGATTCTTTAAAAGTAAGGCCATTCTCATGATAAATGGTATATTTTATTTGTTCTCTTAGAATATATTATCTGGTCTGTTTTTAAAAGTACTTTTTCAGCATGGCCACACTTTAATCCAGATGGCATTTAATAATGCAGTATTGGCATCAAGCCCCTCTAATGCCCATTCCTCGTCCTGTGCTGTCGTAAATGGCCTCTAGCAGGGCATTTCTCAGGAATGAGAAATTATTTTGTTACCATATCAGGGAAAAGTTATTGTGCTTTCTGAAGACTTCCATTTCACACAGGATGAGACGGCCAAAAGTATCTCCTTGTTGTGGTAGAAGTGAATCAATCGGCTGTGATTTTTAGTCCTGCATCAGGATTTTATCAGACAATTTTAGTGCAGTTGTTTTTGATGGTTAATTTCGTCATGTTTAGATCTTTATATTTTATTACACTTTACAGTATAATTTGTATTTGTACCTATTGTTAAAAGCATTGTTTGATGTTTTGATGGAAATGCAAGACTGAATTTTGTAATTGTGTTGGTTAGCCAAAAATTCTAACCTGACATTTGGGTAGTTTCTCCTCTTCGATCCCAGCCATATTTTCCTGCTTCTAACATCCCTGGTGTTAAAGCTACTGGTTATATATAGCAGACTGGACAAGTACAAGATTAATTGTATTTGTATATTGGATTGTTGTATTTACCATTATATTTTTACTGTAAGGTTAACATTATTGGAAACAACATTGTTATGGGATAAGATACCAGTCTCCTTTCAGTAACCATAACCATATTTTATTTTCATCATTCATTGTATGCAGACAGGAGGTATGAAAGATTGTCTCCAGCCCCGTGCCATCCGCTGCTACCTGCAGTATAGAATGTTTTTCAGAGAATAATTACTTCTTGATTTAATTAAAATAGTGAGTGGTCAGTTCTACACCCTCGTCTTTGCCTCCAGTTGGATTACGCACTTAGTACTCCTTGGAGCCAGTGTGGAAAGTGCTGAAGACAAATTTCCCGCCCATGCCGAGAATCGAACTCTCGTTGGCCAGAGTGGAATGCCACTCTACTGGGTCAGATCATGGTATGTAGGCAAGTCAATATAACAGATCTCGGGATATAATAAAATGAGATAGTGTTCAGTCGATCGATAATATTCGAGTAAACAATGCTTGAATGATAATTGTGCCCATATCTGCAGGCAGATGCCTGATAATCAGGCTAACCAATCTTTCCGCGTCATAAAAAACGGAAAGAAACTAATAACAAACCTCTGAAACGAAAGAAGAGAAAGTCGAGGAACGGCTGTGCGTAGCTGCCATTTTTAGTCCAGTGTGTCTGTCAGCTGCTGCACTAGCGGACGCGTGAGTCAATGGGCTAATGTCATGGCGGACGTGACCGTCACGGTTTGGATATTAGCTGCCGTTGGCTGTGCGCTGATATTGTGGTTGCTGGCTGACAGCCTGTGGAATTTAATTCAGGGTGCAAAGGCTCATCTGACCTACTTTCAACCAGCTTCTGTGGACCTCACCAAGAAGTACGGACCTTGGGCAGGTTTGAACATTTACTTTTAATCTCTGTGGAAGGTGGAAATCCTGAATGAAATTGCGACATTCGCAGTCTCGTCGTGGATATAGTAAAATCTACTATTGCACTGACATTTTCTCTCATCTTGGTATCACTTCTGATTCAAATACGAGGGAGTTGATGGTGGAGGGTGTCACGTCTAAAGTTTATACTTAAATTCAACCTGTGGTTGTTATCAATTGTAATTCTGACGGAATCGTCTTTCATTATCGGTAGTTGTAATCTGTTTTGTAGTGAGTGGGTTTATTTAGGACGTGGTCGTCCAGACGAATTTGATACATTATTTAGGTATTTATTTACTTAATTATGATGTATTTAAAGACGTTGGCAGTTGAGATTACAGCCTATAGCATCGAATGACTAGGGCGTGGAAGGTTGTGGCCTAATTTAAGGCACTGCCCGGAAAGACTACGAAAATCTCAATAAGAATAGCCAGTATTCGGGCCAACATTTAATTGCGGGACCTCCCGAATATGAAACGGGGATCAGTTCTAAAGGGTTCTGACTTTCGTGCACAACGTTTAAAATTGCTGTGTTTCTGGACTTTAAACATCTTCCGGTATTCAAACACACACAACGTTTCGGAAACTGGATGTTTCCGTCATCGGGTAAAGTGGGGAGAAAGAAGGGTCTGTTAGAAAGCGCTAACCTCAGTGGGTCCAGTGATCGACATTTCTCTGCAGTATTTACCTTCGTCTTGACGCACTTACAGATCTATTGACATTCTCCTCTAAATTATCTGGACATATTTTTCTGCCTGGGAAACAGATACCTGACATAACTGATTTTAATTAGTGGGTTGCAGAGAAAAGCCACGTTTGGACGAACACGAAGAGATTACTGTTGATTCGATTCACGACCTCAGCCGTATCCGTACATAACTTCCAGTTTCAGGCGCTCAATTTTTGCTGCACAGAGTGTACCGTGAATTGACAAAAGCGTCGTTGTACGTGACATATATTACGCATGACTAGTTGTCATGTGAAATTTCTAATTTGTTGAATGCCTACACGGATGCGGCAAGCGTTCACTTTACATGGCGTTTCTAAATTGTGTTTTAAATGTTGGGGGACGTTCTGGATGTCGAGTCGGAAAGATGCTCCTATAACAAGTTACAAATTTTCGATGGGAATGAAAAAGTTCGTCAGGACGACATCGGAACTAACCGAGACGCATTCCAACACCGCAGGTTTCAACCCACAACGGGCGGGGGCACTCCGTAGACGCTCATCTTTAGCCCTTATTCGATATACACTTTTTTCCTTTCATGAATTCGCCGATGAACGTAAAGGAATGTTCTGCGGTTTCCTAATCGAGCGTTCGGTTAATTAACAGCTTAATTGCCGCATGCAACTTTCACCTTTGACACAGTAGCATAGATTGCCTTGAACCAGTAATGGAATTGATTGCGGTAAATTTAAAACGTAGTTTTAGAAAAAATCCAACTAACATCTTCGTGAATATTCTGTATTCCTCGGAGTTTATTTTTCTGTTTCAACTAGAGATCTTGTCCTCGGGCATTAAGTCGTGATGTTAGACCCTCATTGCATGTGTTAAGAATATTTGGTATTGATAAGACTATCTTGAGTAAATAAATATTATTGGTAATTACAAAATAAGCTGTTATTGATCTGCGAAGTTCACAGCGTCCTAATAATTGTGAAAGCAAGACCTTGGATTTTTACGAATATAAAAATATCTTTAGTGCACGTACCCATGAATTACAGTGCTTAAGTACCGAAGCTAACATTGCGTTGCTCGCATATAGCCATATGGCCAAAAGCAAATCTTAAATAACTATTAATGTTAATGCATATGGCATTTCTGAGCAGTACTGGATCCATAGAAAAAAATGGCTGTCACCAGTAACTTTAGGTGGAAGACCAATGAGGGCTGGACGGTCGAATGGACAAACAGGTTCTTTGAGGTTATGTTTTCACATTGCACATTCCGTGCACGAAGCCATGAAAGGGCAGGTTTTAGAACTACTGTCGGTGTCAGAACGAAGACAATCTGTACGCATTTGCTAATAACATCTATTAACATGGGAAAGTTTGATTCTTCATGACAACGAATGTAATGTTGCGGAAAGGCTATTGCGCATGCCTTGTCAGGTGACATACTCATAAAGTCGTTGACTGACCCTAAAATAGTGAATGCTTTCTGTTCGGTAGAAGAAACGTGGAAGTGGGTAATGTAAAAGGCAGTAATGCTTTGACGCAACTGAAAGAGGTGAAGATTGCATTAAGAAAGAAAGAAAAAAGGAGTTTTGCCTCTTCATTTACGTTTGCATTGTCCACCTGGCTTTGAAGCGCCGCCCCGAGTACATATTTACGAAGTTAGATAACCACCACATTATTCATAGCGTGCTCCCCCCCCCCTTTTTATTATTTATGTGTGTGGAGTCGCTTGATGACCTCGTCCTCATTGTCAGTTCGCACCCGTGGTTATGAACCGGACTTCGCGTTTCCATTTGCTCTGTGTTGAGAGGCTGGCATTTGTAATTCCAGTAGGCCTGTGTTATTGTTCCACTTCTCCCCTCGGTAATCAAGACCATTAAAGCAGCGCCCTCTTTTTTTTCCTAAACCAAATAAATTAAAATACAGGTTTTGCTGTAGAACACTAAGCTGATGCTAATTTAAGCAGAATCTCAGTTTTACTGGCTCGTCTTTTATGATGCCATTGTAGGTTTACGTCCTTGAACGTTAAATAACTTTAAGATTAATATTGTGACCATTTTCGCTGAGTTTAACTGCATCTTACAATTATACAGCAAATTCGCGTGTGCAAGGTTTATGCCTACAGATGTACGTCATTTTTTGTCTGGGTGTTGTGAAAGTCGCGCGATCCTCTGTTGTTACCTGATTGTTGCGCAGCGCTGTCAGCTGTGTGGTCGTTTTGAACACCTACTGTAGGTTCGCTAATCTTGTGGGCCGTGATGGGCTGGGCATTTTGCACAGATGATTTGGCATACCAACAAAACAGGTTATTCGTAAAGGAGGGAAATTATGCAATTAATAACAAGAAATACTCAGAGCTGAAATGCAACTTAACAGTTCAAAGAGTGTAGAATTTTCAGCAAGTACAGTTTTTCAAATGGGACAAAAAATTGCAAACAAAATTGTCCAGGGCTGCACAAACTGCACTCTAAATTTGTGGTAAAATAACGTAAATGTGCATTTATTTTAAAACTTTAAAAAAAATTGTTAAAGAAAAGTTTGTGTGTTCTGTTTCAGTTGTGACAGGGTCGACAGATGGCATCGGTAAGGCGTATGCTATGGAATTAGCGAGAAGAGGCGTGAACATCGTTCTCATCAGCCGTACACAGCAAAAGCTGGATGAAGTAGCAGCAGAGATTGGTATGTATTTTCTACATTCAAAAAGGAAAAGCATATTTTCGGTACACTGAAAGCCTCCGATTAATTCTCCGTCCAATTCTGTATCTAATGTGAATAGTTTAGTCTATTATGGTCTATGACATTTGAGCTGCGTACGTATAATGCCGCGCCAAGCATTGCCGTCTTGAGCCTCGGGTAAACTTAAAAAACTCTGATCTTCTCAGACGAGGTTAGTATTCCTCAACTGGATATTACGTGACCAAGGTGAATCTCTTGCAAACGCATTTTGCCAGTCGGAATTTACGTTTTAAAACCTGTCCAGGAAGTCTGCAGCCTTAACACATGTTCTGGCGTCGTCAATGTAGACGATTAGGTTCGCAGCTTGTGGGTCGCCGTCCGTCTGTCTGTGTGTGGCGTGCTTTTGTTTGATTCACACTGAACTTGCTTAGAAGTTTGCCGAAAACTCCTCGTTTCGTTCTCGGCTGAAGGATTTCAGTTTGTCTGCTTTGCACTAATCACGAGTTTGACTCCGTAAGAGTGACTTTGTGATTTGTTACTGGGGAATTTTGTACGACTCTGGTTTCTTGAACTTTTCTCTTGGTCTTGGCCAGGATTTACTAGTGCAGCAGAACCTTTCTCGTGTGCAAATCGGGAGATCATTCCCACCTTTCTGCTACTCGGACGTGTAGTCTGCAGAGGAACCAAGTGGGAATTGTTGGGTTTTGCGAGATGAAAGTAGCGTCCGTCCTTCCGTCTTTCACGATTCGTTGGAGCCACTGGGATGTGTTCTCTTGCATTTTGTGCTTCTCGCTCCTTCCTGGTCGCCCCAGAAGAATTAATTCCTTATCCTTAGTGACCGTGAAAGCTTCAGACATAATTCTATTTTTCTGTTGGCAGAGTCGAAATTCAAAGTGAAGACCAAGACAATTGCAGCTGATTTTAGCAAAGGCCAGCCAGTGTTTGACGTCATTGAACATGAACTAAAGGACATTCCAGTTGGAATTCTAGGTAAAGTGTGTGTGAGTTCTTTTGTTTGTTGTGTGGGAAGTATGAGGTTGACCCAGGACGTCAGCCAAGAAGTGGCTATCGGGGCAATCGTTCCTGGCCCCCCACAAAACAAGGGCCTCCAAACACTGTGATAAGCGTCCAGGTAATCGTCGTCGCAAACCGATCGCGCGTTTATACTTAATTATTGTTTATTTATAAGTAATTGCAATATGACTGAAATTTGTTGTTATTGATAGGGACCTCCACATTTTGATTGCCCCAGGGTCCCCTCAAATGTAAATCCGGCTCTCAGTGGACCGATCGTGTTCTGTGTTCTCTTCATTGTCTTCTCGGCCGATTTCGGTCGCGTCGCGCGTTACTGAACCGACCTCACGGCTAAGTGAGTTGGTTCGTGCAAGAGTTGCCTTACAGCCCAAATTGCCTTGTACCACGGCCAGACTGCAGTCGAAGGCATTGGCTGTTGTATGTCCCAGCAAAGGCAAAGCTTCGTAAGAGAAGGAACGAGCTATTATAGCCTTGCTATGTGTTAATCATTTGTTTGTCTATGTGATATTTGTATTGGAGAGATGTTTGAGCCAGCATGAATTGTAAATGAAATTTTTTCTTCTTAACAGTGAATAATGTAGGAAAACAATATTCATACCCAATGTACTTGGGCGAAGTTCCCCAGCAGGAGTTGTGGGACATAGTGAATATCAACATTGGAGCAACGACGATGATGACGAGGCTCATCGTGCCACAGATGCAGAAACGGAAACGAGGTGCCATAGTGAATGTGTCATCCGGTTCAGAGCTCCAGCCTTTGCCTCTTATGACGGTCTATGCAGCTTCAAAGGTCAGGTTGTGTGACGACATTTATTCAGGGGCATACCTCAGTCAGTATAATGGACTGAATTACCGGAGTTCGATCCCTGACGGGGGCAGAGGATTTTTCCTCTAGCCTCTGCGTCCAGACCGGTCCTGGGGCTCACCGAGTCTCCTATCCAATGGGTACCAGTGGTCCTCCCCCCAGGGTAAAGCGCGGCCTCTCACCCCCTTCTAGTACCGAGGTCCAGATTGAGTAGGAGCTATACATCCTCTCACCCCAAGCGCCTACATGGCGTACAGTGGGACAGCTGTACTTTTTACTTATAACATATATATACGGCAATTTTCTGACATGATGATTTGAAGATTTTGAGAAAATTGTTATAAGTTAGGACATAACAAGTAGCTGTGTGCCTTCGGATGGTTAAGTTTATTATTTTTTAAAGGCGCCCTGTAGGGAAGGGCAGAGTGCAGTGAAAAGGAAACTTGTTTTCTGTTATAGTCTTATACGTCAGAAGAAAATGAACTTTCAAGTACTGACAGAAATGGCAGATATTTTCATGCATATAAATAATATAGTGTACTCATATATCAGGATATATTTCCAGGTCTCAGAGTTAGAAAGAGAAAAATCGGCCAATTGTGTCACTATATTCCACGTGCACAACGAAATGGCGCCGGTGTCACGGTGAAACGTGTCTCTTTATATCTTTAAAAGTATTTTAAAGATTGTTTTTTCAATTCCTAATGAACTAACAATTCGAACATACTTGCCATATATGATTCATATAAAACTGCTAACCCCTTGCAAACATTAGGCTGTAGAATACTGTACGGAATTATGTGAATGAAAAAAGACAATCAAAGTTTTCTCAAACAATATAAACGTAAAAGAACATAAATCTCAGTTAAATATAAACATTTTTACATAGCTATTAGAAGTAAAATGCAACTTCATTCATTAAATAGGTTCTGTCTCTTTATTCTTTGTCCACATAAAACTGGTTACGAAAGACGTCTATGCAAATGAAGAGAAGAAAAGTCAAATCCACGTGACACGCATCCTCCCTGCTCTTCTCTTTGTCCACAAGTTTCTGGCTGTAGACAAAAAAATGTTTATTTGACTCTCACTTCTGCCACGTCTTTAATTCGTAGTTTAATAAATGCATTCATTATCTTAACGTAATATCAATAAACCACACGGAGTCTGCTCTCGGGTGTAAGGATAAACCTCATTGGGGCTAACTTTTGTTCCGCTCATGACACAACTGAGTATGCAAGATGATACAGAACAATTAATGATTTTGCTCATCTGTTTACAGGTGTTCGTCAAAAGCTTCTCAGAAGCGCTTAGATACGAATATGAGAGAGACGGTATAACGATTCAGCATCTGTCACCTCTTTTTGTAAATACAAAAATGAATGCGTTCAGTCATCGCCTGCAAGAGACAAGTTTGTTTGTGCCAGATGCAGCTACGTATTCACAAAATGCCATCAATACCTTGGGGAAGGTGAACGCGACAACTGGATACTGGGCTCATGGTCTGCAGGTGAGAGCAAAGTCAGTTCTCACAAGCAATGAAAAGGACAAATGCTTACGTAAAGGCGATTTAAAATGCCGGACGTGAAAGTTTAAACCCACGCAATTTAATAGTTTTTTAGCTTACTTCCTTTATGTCGTAAGACAGGCTCATGTCGTATATAAATCCGAGTGTCTGCTTATCTGTTGCCCTGTAAGAAACTTTGAACCAGTTAAAGGATTTATTTACAACTGGTAAAAACATCGAGTAAGAAAGGGCCACAAAACTTTTGCACTTTTTAATTGTCTGTCAAAAATAGTTTTGATGAATGAGTGTCCCTCATATGGAGGGAGATCATGGACTACGCACGCATGAAATTTTTGTTTACGTATTGATGGTTACAAACATGGAGACTGTGCAAAACTTTCAAGTTATGCCTGGTAATTGCAAAATAATTGGTAACTGTACTTACAGAAATTATGTACAGATATGGCTTCCACAAAGCATCATTAACATTTCTCACCATTTCGATGAAAGTGTTTGTAGGAAAATATGTGTCATAGTTTTATCCAGGAATTTGGTTTCATACTCCTACAAGTTTCAACAGAACTTTCTCATACAAAGTAAATATTAAAATGTAAGTATATAATGAATTCAAAGTAACCTTCTTAGTTAGAACTGCTCTGGATAGTGTAGACAGACAAATCAGGTAGAAACTTTATATTAACTGAGTTCCAGCTTCATGCAGATCAGTTTATTTTGTTCAGTAGGATTTCAGGTCCTCGCTGCAGTGAGTACAAAAATGGCTGTCTTCTGGGTTGTAGCGCTGTGAAGTCTCATAGAAGTTTACCTACGTTTCAGAGGTCCTTGTTGCATCCAACATCAGGACAATGACTCAAAGCCCTGATGATGGAGGCAGCAAGGACTTCTTTATTGTGTTTCTTATCTTCAAGAATCTAATTCTTGAACAGTAAGCAATAAACTAACTTATGTACACTCTGTTCACTATATAGTGACTCAGATTTGACGTACCGCTGCTTTAAACCATGTGGTTCAGTATTAAATAGTCAGAGCTACTGAAAAAGCAAAGTAAATTAACTATAAATAAATAAACTCGATGCTGGAAGATCCTATGGCTGTAAATAGAGATTTGTTTTGTGGTCCGAAGTATAGCAGAAGTAAGTAAACCACTTTTAGTACAAGTATAATGATAAGATCTGATTTTTACAATTGTGTGGTTTGTGCCCTTGCTCATTCGCAGTTATCCTTACACTGGTACCATAATTTAATAAATTGAGAAAGCTTTAGAAAGTAAAGTACAGAACAGCAAATAAAATATTATGGAGGATGCTGAACTCTGTTTTGTGTTTGCAGTATTTCCTGACTGTGATCCCTCCAGTCTGGATAAGGACCTACATAGGAGGGCTGATGAATGAAATCTTCCGCCGTGACTATTTTAAGGACGTACCCAAGGAACAATGAATATGACTGAAAAGCCATCTTTGAAAATCTATCCACATTGTACATACTATATTACTGTATAATTTCTGGGGTGCATGACAAATGGCTAAAGGTGTGTGTGTGTGTGTGTGTGTGTCTGTCTACTTTCCGCACTGAATTGCTATTTCTCTGTAATGTTCCAACCTGTAATTGGTAAGTAAGGTGCTGCCTGCAGAAAGAAAATTAGGTTCTTCTAAAATTGTCAGTTAATTAATTCTTTCTGTTTCTGTACTCTTTTACTTTTTCCATACAGAAACTATAAGCCTAAATTTGTTAATGTTTGAGTAAAATATTTTACTGCCAGGCTGGATTTATTTTCTGAGTTATTGGGTTTTTGGACAATGGACAAAGTCCACAAACCCAATAACTCCATCTACATTATACCATCGTCAGAATCCAGCTGGATTTACTTTATTAGCATTAGGCCTAACACAGTCTAGTTTAAAAACGAAAATGCAGGAACAGTCTGGGGCATGGTTTCAGGTTGTTAATTAGTGAGAGCTTTATGCTTTTAAATGCAGAACTGAACAGTAAACAGTTGATGAATTGCACATACTTAAGGAGACTGACCTGCCTTAACAGCTGGTAGGTAAGAAATTGGACAAGTTATGGGTTCTCATATTTATGTTACATAATGTTTGCAGTGTTAATGTGCATGGAGAGGGACTCGCATGCTCTTTGTCCTTGGTTATGTTGCCTATTTGTTTAAAATCATTGCATTTAAAAGACATGCCAGGGCAGTGCTCTATCGCTGAATGAAACACCAAGGTACAATCTAGAATGCCTTGCTCAACTACAGCCATGGTTTTGAGATAAAGGAATGTGTACATTTTTCATTCACTATTTCACCTTCAAGATCATGCCTGGATTTAATGACTCAGTTATTTGTGTGTACTTCAATCTGTAAATTAATAGGTCTCATCAATATATAACAGAATACCAAGTTTATCTACTAAAGCCCAAAATTGATAGAAAGCATAACCTTTAGTGGGAAACGAGTCTTTTAAGAGAAGCAAATAAGGTTAATTGCATCATTTTATTACAGCAACATTGATAGGTTGAAGTAGCCAAACATATTTCATCACTAGTGAAGATCTTTCATCTTGCATGTCTTTAACATTCTACTTCACTTACTCTCTTAATTGAAATTTATAAGCCAAACCACACCAGTTAATTTGAACAGGTTTCAGTAGACTGGCCATGTAGTTCAGATGAAAAACTTGGCATAAAGCTCTCTTCTTCATGTAGTGCCAAGATTAAGGATCTATGAAGTAACACCATAAATATAGTATGATCACAGATTTTTATAATGTGGGCAATCCTAAAGTATATAGTGCAATAGCCCACTTCAAAGCCTTTGCTGCGAACTGTTAAGCAACATACCTACAAGGCAGGAATTAGAAAGGTTTCCATGCTTCATATGGCAAAATACATTCACAACAGATGTAAGGCTGCATTTGGTTTGGTTGCTCTGCCCAACATTCCAGGTAGAGCAAGTATTTAAAAAAGAAACACATGCCATCAGTACCACAATACTTACTTTGCTTGTATTTAAGGTCATCTGGTTTGAACATCAATCAGGATACCAGTTCTTCTGACTTGGGTTTTTCATTACCTAAAAGGACCATGACCACTTCCTTCTAAAACCCTACCAACCCATCATTATTTCTTATCCATTTTCCAGCCTTTGTGAAGAGTTTGCAATTCCTGAAATGGACATTTAATTATAACATTATTTTAAAAACATAACATGTATTATGCATAACAGTAAAAACAATTTTATGAGTTGAAATGTTGGAACAATATTGAATTCCAGTTACAGCATTACGACTTGTTCTGTTTGCAGGTTTCTTTATTAAAATAAAAGGTTAAGAGGTGAAGAATGAGAGTTTGTTCCTTGTTGTAGAAGTATAATAAAAAGCTTCATTGATAGAAACAGGAATTAACATTGGCCAATGCCAAAAAGTAAAGTTTGGTTTAAATAAATTATGGTATGCCTTTCATATGTATTAATATGAGTACTGTAAATTATTGCCCAACATCAGATTTGGAAAGTATTGCATGTAAACAAAAATAATAAGATAATTCGTAATAAAAGCAGCGTTAATTTTAACTTTGCTTTTACATCATCCGTACATCCCCTCTGCCACCTGGTGAGAGAAGTATAGGCCCAGTGTGTTTGAATTTCCCACTGCCGAATGAATACGGGGAAATATGTTGAAAGAAAGGAACTAGTAACTTAACGAACGAAGTCACTAGGCCGTGTAAGTTGGAGGCGCAAATCGAATTTAATGTGCTTATTTCGTATATCTATTTATAACATGTAATGATATGGTTAGGTGTGCTATATTTAGTATATACCTGACAAAGTAGTGAAAAACATCAATACTGGAACGCAGATAGCAAACGGCGTGACAACGTAAAAGTATGTATTGGACTGTACATGTCTCATTTCCATGTTTTGCACGTGGTATCATATCTAATAAAGAAAAATATGGAAGGTGGTTGTTTTCTGGGTTGTAGCGCCGTAAAATATTACTCAGTAAAGAAAACCATGGTTCTTTCCATGTTAAGATAACCTATCCTCGATGGAGCGCTTGTATGGGTTTGAAAACTACGCAAGTGTGTGGTATATTGGGAGATCGTTGGATCAGCACAGACTTTTGTTATTACCATAGCCTTTCTACATTATATGTGTGAGAAATAGTGATGTTTAATTCCTTACCTGAGTAAATACATCAACACTGGAAGTAGAACCCAAAGGTTCAATGGCATTAAGATCACAGCCAGTTACATCCACCACCCATTCTTACACTCTGCTTTTCTAAACATCCATCATCAGCATCCCATGTACTTGTTCCAAATGGTTTTCCTAGAAAAAATTGTATGGAAACAAGTACATGATTTAGACCATTGAATTCAATTAATTCCTGATATCTTTCCTTACACCATCTTTGTTAGCAACCAAAAGCGTACATCGTTTTGTGGATAGTACAAATTAATTAAAATGTTTTTGATTTCTCCTCTCCTAAGAGAATTGTGGGCTTTTTTACAGTACACAGCTGATGTACTTATCCATTAGTTTACTAAAATAAATACTTTTATTAAAAAAGGAAACATTTTGTTACTAGGGAGTTGGAAGAAAACATGGAAGATGGGACTTCAAGTGACTCTGATGATGATGTAAGCATAAGCAGTATGACTGAAAGTGATAGTACCAATGAAATTGATGTCAGCAGTTGTAGGAAGACAACATCAAGTAATGAAAATGAGGAGGAAGAAGAAGAGGACGAAGTTGTAAAAGCAATCAGAAGAGAACGAGAGAAATGCAGAGAACATCCACCAGATATTCAGTCAGAAGACTTTGTTTTTGATATATCTTTTCATCCTCAAGAGGAAATTATTGCAGCTGCTACTATAACAGGAGATGTGATTCTGTGAGTTGGTATAACAGAGGATAGAAACTGAGTAATTTAATATATAAATCTGATTTTTGATCCATTCCATAGAGCACTCAACAGTGGTTCCTGAATTCTACAAGGTTTCCTGTCAATGATCAGAGTTTTTATTCATTCCCACAATTTTTGTAGAAGAGAAAATAATATTAATACATTTATATTATTAATTGTAGGTCTTTGCAGTAGGTCCATATGTTTATAGTCTTTGCCAGAAGCAGAACTTTAGTACGAACATAAAAGTAAAATCTATAATTATGTTTGAGCATATGGCAATATTACTCAGTATATGATTTCTTGTGCAGAACTGTGCTGGCCTGTTTTTTACAAGTGCAGTTCTGGATCATCTGTGCTAACCCCAAATGTTTAATTGGTTTTATCTTTGTGTACAGACAATTGCAATGACTTTTTTTAGGCACAAGTATACTGTTGAAGAGACTGAAATTTTGGAAACCTTGGAAGTCCATGAAAAGGCTTGCAGAAACATAGAGTTCAGCAAAGATGGAAAGATACTATTTTCATCTTCTAAAGATAAATCCATTGCATTGTCTGATGTTAAAACTGGAAAACTGAAGCAGTTTTATGAAAATGCACACGAGTAAGTTGAATTCATCAGGATGAACTTTATTAGATGTTAGAGTAATACTTGCTTATAACAAAAACCCAACCTGAACATTGATCCAGTCCACTTCTAGATAGGATAAAATATTGCACAGGTCACATTGCATGTAATTTGTGTTTATGATCAAAGATACGTATAAAAATTGTATGCTAATTAAGTACATTTTTCTTTCCTTCTTTTATACATTTTAAAAATGTCTGAGCATGTTCTGTCTACAGTTTTGCTTTATAGTGTCATATATTTTATAAGTATTCGTCTTCAAATAAATTTCTGATAACAGTGTGGAATAAAATTATATGAGGAAATAGTATTCCTAAATGGAAAAAGTTTTATAAGCATTCAGACACATTATTTTCTGTTAGAATCATGTTTTTCCCTTTCTTTTCCATGTTCGTGTTTTAGGTAGTTGTGCATTGATTTTCTATACATATTCTTGGTAATAGTCATTTGTTCTGATAAAGACAGGTTAGTGCTTGATCCAGACAGGTTTTACTGTATCTTGAAAGTATCCTGTAGGATGATGTTCAGTTTTTTCAGAAAGTGTATGTTGGTAACATTGGCTAAACTTGAAACTGTAAAGAGCAACCCCCACTGCTTATTTCAGTGACCCATTATATTGCTTGCTGGTTATGGATGAAAATCTGCTGGCTTCAGGAGATGATAGTGGAACAGTGAAATGTAAGTTCAAACTGTTGTTGTATATGTAAAGAAGATAAATACAGTCAAACTCGGTTATAATAAACACAAACATAATGAATTAATGGCTGTAGAGAGCAAATGTCAATTTCATGTTTTACTACATTCATTTATATACAACATTTCTTGTATATAATGAGCGTGCTTCTTGGATGTGACGAATAGAATTGGTTTGACTAGAAACAGTCTTTTAGCCCTTTGCATTAAGAAACATTTTCATTTGTTTATATTCTTAATGATTCTGTGCATTGTGTATAATAGATAAATTATACTATCCATTTATAAAGACAAGAAAACTTTTATGAACATTTTGAGTTATTTGTAAACATTAGAAATTCATCAACAGAGTATGAGGAGTGTGTAATCAAGTATCTTCTTAATGATACGTTAAATTGTGCCTTTTTATTAAGTCGTGAGACTTTATGGTAGACTGTTGAAAATGTTGATGCCAACATAATGTGCACTCCTCAGGATCACACCATTGCCACATTTGTAAGTACTGACTTATAACCGATATGTGTAATTTTTTGTTGTGGTTAAATTTAACTTCTTGCCACTCTTCATGTTCATGGGCCTGATGATTTTTAGTTATTGGTTTGAAACAGAGCGAAATAAGCATCTTTGTTTGACTTGTTCTTGTTTTCAAAAACAAGTACCTTATTGGAAGCTGTATATAATTTCTGGATACTGTATCGAGTGATGCTAAGGTTGCTCCGATCTCACAGTTTTGTTCATCCTCTGTGTTATTACCGATTGTAGGAAATGGAAAATTTCAAGGTTGGGTGGCCTCCATTGGAACAGTTTTTACACTAAATTTAATGAAAATGAGCTAGATGTTTCAAAACACCTCCAAGTGCTACAAGATTTCTTGATATGATTCAAGCATCACCCAATAAAAACAAAGTATGCTTTCCTATGTTATAAGATATGTTGAAAACACTGTCCCTGTACAATGACATACTGTCTCTCTCTACCATTTAAATAGATTGAAATTGCATTATGAAGAGGAACTTCATAGATTCAACTCTATTAATTAATCTAATTATTCTGGGAGGAAATCTGTCTGTACAAATGAAACCACGCTTCTTTAGGAAGAAAGATAATTTCACGATGCTGGTCTTTGTGCAATGCACCTCAGTGATTTCACTGTTGTGTATTCTAACCAAGCCCCTATTTTTTTAAGCACACAGAATTTGTTAGCAGGTTTCCTGTTCAGAAGTGGCTTTAATTAATAAGTTTATGGATGCTGTTGTTCTTGGAACTCTGATCCCAGGAAATGTATGATGAAGTTTTCTCCAAAACTTCCCAGTGAAACCACATTTCAGATACAATTTGTGCAGAAAAACATGCTGTTTGACAGTATATCAATCCATATCCACACATACAACAATAACCAGTACTTAACACAGGCACACCTACAGTTTTGTGTGAATAATTTTAGTGTAAACTGCTGTTAGCACTTGGTGGTTAATAATGTGCTTCCTGCTGGGAGCCAGGAAGTAACAGTTGCATTTAACTTCGTCAGTGGATGCACTTGTAGGTAGTGCATATGAACTGTCTCGGGACTGGTTTCATTCAATGCAATGATCCTTCGAATTCTGTAACAGTTTTGGATTTCTTGATCAGCTGAGTAACTGCCATCTGCTTAAGGTAGACCTGCAGTGTTGTGTTAACATATCGTTAACAGAATAAAGCATAACAATACCTAATTTAACATGTCATGTCTGCAGTTTGATACTAGAAACTGGCAACTTTAGCAGACATAATTGTATTGGAATGATGAGAGTCTACTGTAATTAATACTTCCATTATAAATTTGTGCATAACAAGGTCTTATACGAGTAAACTAATGTTGTTACAGTGGACAAATTGAGAAGGACATGATTAGTGGGGCTTGTGACAGGAAAGGCATAAGTTTTAAAACTGGTGTCGAAGTAACTACTTGAATTACAAGAGGATCCGAGAATATCATTAAGATAAATAAATTAGGAGTATAATTTGAATGTTGCTTCCAGTGTGGGATATAAGAAAGAGCAATCCAATTTGTTCATTGAAGGAGATGGATGATTATGTTAGCTGCATGGTCACAACTGAAGCCCAGAAGTATCTGGTTTGTACGAGTGGTGAAGGGACTATCACTTCTATAGATCTTCGTAACAGAAGACTTCACCTTCAGGCAAGATTTGAATTAATTTGAAGTTTATTAACTGGGGTGGGAATGGCTTTTCAAAACTAGGCAGATGCTCCTGTTCAGAATTAGGTATGTGTTCCGGAGTTATAGAAAGGCCCAGAGAAGTTACTAATATTTTCCGAAATGCACTGTTGTCTGGAACAACAGCTGTGACATCCTTCATTAAAAAAGCACTCTGGCACCAAGTAGACAGTGTCTGTCAATTTCCGGCTTTGATTATGAGCTGTTTGAGTAAAGAGATCTTGGGGCAAAGTCTTATTCTATCATTTCAGTGACTGAGGTGGGTACCATATAGAATAGTACAAGAAAAAGATGCCAGGTCTTTCATTGTTCAGCCCTTTGTTTTTGTGATTGTAAATAAAATGTTTTAACGATTTTAATGGCATTACAGTCAGAAGAATATGATGCTGAACTGACTTGTATGGCCATAATGAGACATGAGACCAAGTTGTTGGTTGGTTCATCAAAAGGGACACTCTACCTTTTCAACTGGGGAGAGTTTGGATATCATAGTGATGAATTTCCAGGCCCTAAACATGCTATCAACTGTCTGCTGCCAGTGACTGAAAATATTGCTGTATGTGCAGCTGATGATGGGGTTCTGAGGTAAGTCCATGCCAGTTTTTGTTGTTGATACATGAAGGGTTTTCCTGTCCAGCTTGCATACACATTGTAGATGTTGCTTTTGATTTTCAGGGCAACACATCTATTCCCACAACGCCATCTTGGTGTGGTGGGACAACACCAATTCTCTGTTGAGTCACTTGACATCTCTAATGATGGACGATTCATTGCCTCTTGTTCACATGATCAAAAAATTAAGTTCTGGAATGTCAAGTACTTTGAGGACATTCAAGTTGATGGCAGAAAGAAGGCTAAGAAAGCAGAATTTCATCACAATCTTCCATCGTCTAAGTGTACCAATGTATCGGATTTCTTTTCAGAGCTAACATAATGTAGCATGAATCCACAGGAACATTACTGTACAGAACATGTTCTGTTTCCTCAGTTTTGTATTTTATTTGTGATAACTTTTGAACTATGTGCAGGATGGTGTTTTACCCACATTCCTTTGGTTGCACACACATACCCCCTTAATTTGTGACTGGCCACCTAAATTTGCACACAGTGTGGGGCTATGACATGTGGGCTGTATATGATCTGACAATACATGAGATTTGTTTGAAATCAAAGGATGTAAGAAATTCAGTGTAAAACTTTATACATTCAGACTTTTAGATTGTTTCTTCTTTATTATGGATTTGCATTAACCTGATCTATCTAGCCAGTGCAGGTGCCCCCGTCATTATACCTAAAGATGAGGACAGAACCAGTCCTCAAAACTTGTATCTTATAATGTCAGATGATGAACAAGGTCCAAAACCCAACACTCAAGTCTGATTATTGCAGCAAGACAGCATTACTAAACCTAATTACAACCATAAAACAGCGTCCAGTGCCAAGTGTCACATTCTGAGAGGTTCCAATAGTTCTTTCTATTTATTCACATAGTAGTTTGACATTAGTTTATGCTGAGAGCCAGGCAGAATGCTGCAAGTTCTTCAATAAATGGTGGTTTTGTATGTCCAGAATTATATATATGTGATTGTTGTAAAAATTGGTAATACCAAGAGTTGTAAAAGTGTGTTCTGTAATGTGAACCACAACTGAAATATTGCTACGTATGTTGGATGCTATCTATTGTCTGCAGGTGGTTGGCTCTATCTGTACATATATTTCCATTTTTTTTCTGATGTTAATGGCAGACATTAGGAGTAATTAACATGTAACTGTATTATCCATGGGGTTCTGTATTTAACTCACACCACTGCCAGTCTTGATATTAGAAATTTAAAGTTTATACTTAGAGAAGATACAACTTCACTAAGTGTCAAGGCTGAGTGGTTAGTACCCCTGCTTTATATTCATGGAAACTGGCCATCCTTACAGATTTTTTTTTATCAGGCCTTGAAAATACAAGTTCAAGCAGAACTGAGCAAACTTTGTTGGTCTTTGATTGCCCTCCGCCAATAGCTGCTATTATATACAGCGTTAGATAATGGAATTATACAAATGTGCAGTCTTAAGGTTGGTATTTGTTCGGTGGTAATTATTTAGTTGGTAACGCTGGGTAGTGTGAGTGAGAAGTCAGTTTAGTGTTTTGTGTGGACACCTATCAGTTCTAAAAGAAAATGGCAAATTATCATAAACCTGAAGCACGTACCGTACAGGAATTGAAAGATATCGCCAACAAATTACGAGTACATGCAATCACAGCAACCAACACTTCGAAATCTGGGTATGTGCGATTTTTTTTTCCTTTTAAATATTAACCTATTTTATACAGCCATGTGGCTCGTTTAAATCCACTTGCGAACCATTTAGAGCACTAAGGGGTCTTTCTTTATACGTACAATATTAACTGCATAATAAATAATGTGCATTTTCGTAACCGCTACACGAATCAATAAACATTCTGTAATAGAGATTTATAAGAGTTGCATGAATTTGAAAATGGATACAAAAAATACGCGTATTATTTTAGTTTTAACTGTTGGCTCTAAGGAAAAGGAGGGGGTGATGGATGAAGGAGTTCAAGAAGCGATATATAAGCCTATTTAACGATGGAGCTTTGTTGACATAAGGAGGTTAGGCCTATATGAATGCTTTGTGCAATCGTGTTTCATACAAATGGTTACTGAAAAGAAGGGGGGGGGGGGAAAGAACCACGAGAAGTGGCATGTCCACTAGCCAAAAGGCTTTGTGCTACACTACAGTTTTTGGTTACTGGACAAGCATTTGAAGATATGAAATTTACAGATGCAGTGGCATATCAAATACTGGGCAGAATATTTCTTCAAACACGTGAGGGCATTGAAAGAAAACAACTGTAATAAATTGACTTGTCATAAAGATGGAAAACTATATTATACTTCTGTCAATTCAGTCATGAACTCCATTATTTGTGATGGCCCACCATGATGACAGAATCACAACTGAAGAGTTATGAACAATATTCACAGTACATGGTGCAATAAAATTGATGCAAGTTTTTTTGCACAGCACATTTTAAACTTGCTTAGTGTTTTTTTCAGTCACTGTGCAAACCTTCAGTACTGCCCCATCACCGTTAATGATAACTGTGCAAACCTAATATTGTGCAGATGCAGTTGTAGGGGCCCCTTTAAGTATAGCTTTATTTGTAGCCATGTTGTGTCTTTGTTTTGCATTGAGATTTGCCGGAAAGCTGGAGAGTCTGTTCCAGTCTCTTATGCAGCCTTTCCAGAATAGTAGAATAAATTCTATGAAACTGTCAACTTCTGGAGAAACTCTGTAATTAGATAACATAGATTATATAGGCAGATTGATTTTTGTGTCATGGCAGAGTGACAATATAAGATATCTACATGCATAGTATATTAGTCTCGCTAGCTTGGTGTACACTTTTTGGATGAAAGTTTTTTACATAAAGAAAGTGGCAGAGAGATAGTAGAAACAACAGGCAATTATTTTGTTTAAGATACTGATAAAGTAATTTTTATTGGTGGAGAAATTTAATGAATACCAAAGGAAGTATGTGCAGTTAAGTGAATTTTAGGTGGTATATATTTATGTTTTTTCCAAACAATCAGTAATATGAGGTAGAAAATTGAGTGGAATTTATTTTCCTTTTTATATCGTAGCCCTGTAGTACTGAGAAGATTGGCTGAATAGAATGACCAAGGGTTCGATATTATCTCAAAAAGTGTGACCTTGACTTAACGGAACGTTTCGGTCCTTGCATTATTTCATAGCATAGCAACAGAGTTGAAGGTCAGTAGCGCTGATACTGAACCCAAAGGAAATGGAAAGGCTGTGTCCTGATGAACAGCATAACATTTCTTCGGAACCACTCCAAGAAGCCAACTGTCTAAAATGTAATCTGTACCGACTCCCTCATTTTACATCCCTCAGACACAATTCCGGAGTCATCACTGCCCAAGATGAAGAGAGAGAGTTGCATAATTCGGTGAATTTAACTTGAGACATAATTCTGTTTGCTTGATGGTTCTCTACCTTTAAGTGGGACTTTGAAAGGATCTGGTACGCTGAGACATGTTGAATTATCCATCTTGATTACACTTCAGTGATCAATTACTGCAGTCCGACTCGACGTAGGTGTCCCCTTATTCGCCTATTATGGAACCCGAAGTTTAATTTTTTTTACCAATTCGGCTGTTTAATACGTTCATTTCATCTGGAGGTTCAATAGTGCGATTAAAATGTGTCTTTAGGAATTTAAATCATAGTTAAATTGTAAATTTGCGAATATGTTCGATGCTTCTGTTAACGGCGCGGTCCCTCCTGACGTGAAATAAAATAATTAAGTTAATACGAAGTGATGACAGCACAGGCAGTCATGGTTCGGTATAAGGTAGTATCACAATTAGCTTGAAATCCACGAAAAAGAAAGTTGCAGGTTCTCCACCCATGATTTTAACCGGGAACTTGCAGAACGCGAAAGGGGTTTGTTATTCACTACATGGCTACTTTGGTGGTTGTGATGTAACTCATTAATTCAGTACAACGATTCCATTTTTAACTTTCACTACAGTAAACTGATTTACATTCGTATACTGCACTAGAAATGGCGCAAGTTTATTTGTTGCCATTGTCATCGTTTGACATGTTAATGCACATACTTTTCTTGCTGATACTTTTACAGTAGATGATATTTGGGAAGTTCCGTTCCAAGAATGTTGTTCGGTATTGTAAAATGATTTTACATTTGGACACCATCAATGCAAGGCGCATGCCCTGAAGTGTGTATGACCAGCGTTAGCTGCACTGAAGGCGAAGTTGCTGAAGAAAACCGGAGGAGAAAGCGTGTAGAGTGCAGGTCGAGTAGAAGTACAAAATGAGGGAAGAGTATAAGGCTCCGAATTTGCAACTTTTGGCTGATATTGCAAACACATTACGTATTGATTCTGTTAAATCTACAGATACGAGCAAGTCTGGGTAAGTTTCAAAATGAAATACAGTAGATTCCGGTTAATTGGGACAAATCTTAAAGAACAAACCTTTTTAACTCTTTACGTTGAACTTCGCATAATTGGGCGAAAGTGTTCTTGTCCCGATGTGTCCCAGTTAACCGGAATCCGCTGTAATGCTTGTGTAATCTCAGTAAATGTAAAGGAATAAATTTTATCGCATATTGGGCGCAGATTTGCAGTGCCCTGTCTTATGTCGACCACGTGCACCCGGCTTTTCGTATTTCTATAAATTACTACTTAGTTCATTAACGATTCACTACTGCGACCTTTGCAGGCGAGGGTAGTGGAGAAGGTGTTGTAAATTGTATTCTTGGCGTTTTTAATTTCAATTAAGTTGGAATAGTTTTAAAATCATGTTCGAATTTTAATGGCGGCTGCCTGTCAGCTCTTAAAATCACGAATTCGAGTCGTTCCGGATGAAGAGCTGTAGCTGTAGGTAGAGAAGCATAGTATGTTCGAATTTGCATAATTATGGACTGAACTCAGAAGAAATATGAATGTGATTAATCGAATACATAGTCGGTTATAAAAGGAAGCCAAGGTGGCCTGATGTTGACCTTGACTCATTTCACGAGTTTTCAATACCAGCTGCGGTCAGAGGGCATTTTTGATATGCTAGTGAACTTGTTGATGTTACTATGTAAGCCGGGCTTGTGACACGTAGTGAGCCTTTTTCCGTGACCTGAAATTTGGGAAATGGAGTACATTTTTGTGTTCCAATGAACCATGGTGGTTCTGAAGAGGATTTAGGGAATTTGAAGGAAGAAAGAAAGAAAGTAAGTTAAATTTTTTCAATTTTAAAAGTTGAAACGGTGTCCTCTTAATTGCAATAATTCCAAATTAGTCTCTGTATGTTGGTACTTCTGCACTCGGCTACAATGCGAAAAGTCGTATTCCATGTATCATAACTGCTTATAGTTACAGCAAATGCCCGCTTCCTCAGTTACAGACGAGATGAGTTCGATGGGCGAAAGAAAGTGCATGGCAAATTTTGAAATGCCCAGGGGGAATACTTTGTTATTCCCATTCATGTTCTTTCTTGAACAAGGTTTTCAGATTTATTTAGAAACTGTAGCACCATTTTGAAATAAATATCAAGCTCGAGTTCTGGACTGGCAATTGAAGCTTTGGGCCAACATAACTTGTGGCTTGTTCAGAAGGCTTCTGGTAGACTGGTTGGCCCCCTTGGGACTGGTCATTGGGTAGTTTGCCCTACCCTTTCACCCTGGTGGTAGCCTCTATGCCTCTCCTCATCTCGACAAGTATGGACCGCTTCAGCTGTCAAGACAACCAGAGACTGCTAGTCCACATGGACCTGAAGAAGGGATATTTCCTTCTTTGCCAACATCCAAGTAACAAACACCTGCTCCAGATCAATACATAGGCGCTATATCATCCGTGATTGTCTCGCCTTCAGCCTCAATTTGATATCTGTCCCCAGAGGCTTTTCTGTTGGTTGGACACTTTTTTGAGTAGGCAATATGCAGTGAATGGGATGTTATGAGTGGGCACCTGCCCAATTCTTAACTGGCGTGTGGTTGAAAATAGGTGATAAATAAAGGCCACGTGGTGAGGAGGTGTGATGAATCTGGAAAGAAGGTGATTGAAGGTATTTTAGTGACTGTGAAATTGTAGTGTTGAAGAGTCTGTTGAGGGAAGTGAGTTCAGTGATCTAAAAACATTAATATTTGATTTCCAGGGATATGACTGCATTAATATGTAAATGTGCAAGTACTGTCTATACAAATTAAGATGTTAAATATTTGAGTAGGTGAGAAGAAAAATGGCAGCAAGTAAAAGGTTATTTCTGTCATTAATTGCTGCTTTTAAGTAGTGTGTGGCATAAAGAATGCCTTTGGATCTTTGTTGTAGTGAAAACCTTTCCAGTCATGATAAAGCTAAAGCTATTCTGTTGATACAAGAAGCAGTTTATGGTATGTTAGTCATGACGTTTCTCCACTTAATTGTCAGACAGTCAATGACTTTTCTTAAAATTCAATTTGTTTTGCCATTTTAGGTTAGATTCATGTGATGATTTTATGTCTACCTGCAGGAAAAGTAGTATAGCAGGCATTAACATTTCTGAGATGGACAGTGTAAGTGCAATATAGTTTCACGTCCTTAAATTTAAAATGTTGGTATGTCCTTTAGTAATGGGCTATACAAAATTGTTATAGAAGTTAAGAATGGGAAGTAGCTGCCTGACATCCGTTTACAAACCATCAGCTTGCTTCCTCATTTCATGAAAATAATTGATGAACATTTGATTATGGAATTTGTGTGGTGTGAGATTAACATGTTTTTGTGATGCTTGAGTAGTGGATATTTCAAAATTTGAACGAGTTTTCCGTTATACATTATGCTTACAGACACCCGACGTCATGTTCTTCTATGGCAGAGGCAATGTCGGTTCTTTTTTTCCATGTGATGAGGTACAAACTGTCGAGCCCTAGAGATCCATCGAGTGATCGCTTCATTCTCTCAAAGGGACATGCTGCTCCCATTTTGTATGCAGGTAAGAAGACTTAACTTTTTCTATTTCATTGTGCACATATTCAGCCTTGGCCCAGGTCTACCCCTCCCCCCAACAACTCTGCAAACTTTGGAGAGCTTAGCAACTTTCAAGGATTGTGTTCCTTGGAACGTCAGTTTCTGAAGATCAACTTTTTTTGCCTCCCGAGTTAATAGAAATGTAATATTTTGTCCCTGGCATGATCCTGCTTATTTAATCAGACACATAAAATTGCTTCATCATTTTAGCTATTACTACACACAGCACTTTGTCTGGTTTTGAATTTTGGCTTGACTGAATTCTTAGCCTGTAACTTGAGGCGTTGAATTCAGAAGAACCATCAAAATTTGAACCTCTTCACTTTTTTCCTCTTATGTGAAATTTTTCCATGAACTGTGCTATATTTTCACCTACCACTGGAGTCTGTTAAGTTAGGTTAAGTCTTCCTTTTCATTATGTCCTATTCTGAGCTTCTGGAGGCGACTGCTTCATTCTCAAAATTGTTTGGGAACATTTGCTACATTTCGTACATTTATCACAGATTCTTTTCTCTTTCTGAGTACTAGGATTCTCTTTTATTATCCAGTCCAACATAGGTTTCAGCTTTTTCTTGGGATTTGCAACATTATTTTCAACACTTTTAAAACATCTAGCACTGTGACATTTGTAGCCGTTTTAATATTGGCAAAATTAAAATTAATTTTTCACCTGGAAAAACCAGTAGAGAACTTGCAGACATGGAAATTTAACTTAACTGCACTGGAATTAAATGTAGACTGAAAGGCTGGATGGGTTGAATCCCTGCAGCTTGTCTGTACCAGTCACATGTCTTATCATGCTTAATCATCCACTGTAGCATCAGACTGCGAACAACAATAAAATAATCATCAGTTTTATGTCCAACATGTTATAGTTCAAAGATGTATTGAATTGATTACCAAATGCTGTGTGGAAAACCTTCATAAATCTATCGATTTTTTCCCCATAAATTAGGGATAAAGTGTTAGTGTGTACTAACACTTTGTGAATGGCATACCAGATGAAAGCCTCATTTAAGAGCTTTTGATTAATACAAGAATTGTAATTAGGACCCGAATCATAACCTTTTATTGAGTCAGAACAAGGGGAAATTGAAGGAAAACTTCCAAAGTTAAAAACATTGAACACCTGCAGGTAATGAGTACCAGAATGTAAAATTTCATACATGTCACTTCCAAAGGAGACACAACAAGATTGCAATGTTGTTAGAGTCAGAGCTGGTCAATGAAAATTTTGCCACAATGCCCTGCGTGGGAATGAAAATGGTAGTAAGTATGTTGACGTAAAGCTCGGTTGTTTTGTTTTACAGCATGGGCTGAGGCTGGTCTTTTTCCAGTGTCAGACCTCCAGAACCTGCGGAAAATTGACAGTGACCTTGAAGGTCATCCAACACCAAGACTTAATTTTGTCGATGTTGGAACTGGCTCTCTGGGACAGGGTCTCTCTGTTGCTTGTGGAATGGCTTATGTTGGAAAGTATTTTGACAAAGCTTCATACAGGTAATTTTTGATTTTCTTCCTATGATTGTGTTCACGTTTATTTAAACCTGAGTTATACATACAGGTAGTAGGTAAAATTGATTAGTCTGTGATGATATTTGAATGTACGATGCCTGGAGCGTTTGTTATGTTGTTAGTTATTGTGGATTATGACAGCACAGAACAAACATGAATGAATGGAATTTATTTTTACTCTACAGGGTGTACTGTCTGATTGGAGATGGAGAAAGTGCAGAAGGCTCCATTTGGGAAGCACTGCAGTTTGCCAGCTATTATAAGCTGGACAACTTGTGTGTTATTGTTGATGTAAACCGTCTGGGTCAATCAGAACCCACGTCTATGCAGCACAATATGGATGTTTACTGGAAGCGGTTGGATTCATTCGGATGGAATGCAATTCTTGTGGATGGACATGATGTTGAGGAACTTTGCAAGGTAGTGCATGTGTGCCCAGCAAGATCTCAGCAAACTGACCTTTAACATTCACTTATGGGACACTGCAAAATGTGCGCGCGCACTCTCCCTCTCTCACATTCAGACAGTGTTAGAAGTCGCACACATCATGCAGCATTCATAGCAGTGTTATGATAGGAGAGTGTGGTTTTCCCAAATTGTTCCATGAATATCTGTTTTGTATATTTTTTGCTAGTATTTTTATGCAAAAATGTTGCTTGGTAGAGCATAATCAACCAATATCCAATTGTTTTCCAGTCTTTAAGTAGCTAAATTTAAAAAACTAGAGCAGAGCGCTCCTTTTGGAGCTCCTCGGGGTGGTTGAACTCAAGTTGCCAAGTAAAGAAATGACGTGAGTGGATTGCGTATAAATAAATGTTTGTAGAACCTAAACCATGTGTGATATGTAAAATCTGAAAACAGATATGGAAAGCTCAAGAGGTAATACGTATTTCGTACGCAATATGTCCGATTCATCTGTTACAGTTTTCGAGAGGCAGGCGCTTAACGCGCGAGATGCAACATTGTTTTATGACTCAATTGTTTGGCTACAAATCGGTTGACGACAACGGGGAATCAGAAATTTTTATAGTAGAAGAGAATTTCACGAATTTTTATGTTAATGAGCAAACACAGTACTAGCCTTGCTGGAAGTTTAGAATTGAAATTTCGAAAGTTATTTTGAAATAGAACCCTTTTCATTGTTTTTCTTTTCTTTTTTAATTCATATGCTGTCAAAGTGTGTAGAAATATTGCATTTTTTGAATGTCTTTGCATTGTAAGTATTACACATTAATTTGTTACATTTTTCAGGCCTTCCATGAAGCATCCTCTACAAAAACAAAACCCACTGCACTCATTGCAAAAACATACAAAGGAAAGAACTTTCCCACTATTGAAGACCAGGAAAACTGGCACGGCAAACCGTTGGGTGACAAATCTGAAGTAGTGATTCAGGTAAGTTTGTTATTTGAAATTTACTTATCAGGTACGTTGTAACCATGTGAGATTGATTTCGCTTTCCTTGAACTGCAGCTTTCTCATTCTTCTTTGACAACTCTCGAAATGTGATATTATAAAATATACGTTTGATAAGTGGGGAAGCATGTGCTAGTGAAGTAATGGACATTTTCAGCATTCTTACAGTTGCATGTCTTTTGAGGGAATTTGGAACAACAAATATAATCCTCTATCTTGAAATGTATAAACAATAGCAAGGTGTGTCTCAACATTATAATAGTCATTGTTAAGAGCTGTTAAATACTTCAAAGATGGTAGCCTAAAACTGTCTCTTGGCTTATGTAGCGTTACAAAATCCTGCAAATTGAAACGTAAGTGTATACATCGATCTTGGAAAGGAACAGTGACAGTTGAGATATATACATAATTCTGCCATCATTGTTTCCATTTTTTATGCGTCAGTGAGCAAAAATCATGGATGTGTGCTTGTATAGTACATTTAGTCCATTCAGTTGCAAAGAAGTCTACAGTATATTGTGACATGTTCGTTGTTCCAGCACCTGAATTCTCTTATAAAAAACACAGGCCCCTTGCAAGTGGCACCTCAGAAGCCCCTGAAAGAGGATGCCCCAATTGTGGATATTAGTGGTGTGAAATTGTCTTCCCCTCCCAGCTACAAGATTGGAGAAACTGTGGCCACGAGATATGCGTACGGCACAGCTCTTGCCAAGATCGCAGCCAACAACAGTCGTGTCATTGCTCTTGATGGTGACACCAAAAACTCTACCTACTCGGACAGGTTGAAGAAGGTTAGACTTACTTTTAGCAGCACTGGCAATATTAAGCATCTCTTATAAATTGTGTTACGTCAGTTTTGGCAGCGAATGTATTAAGTTGTCAGTTTTTTCAGTATCTGTAAGAAGTCAATCTGTGTATTTTATACAGGTGTATAACCATTTCCCTAATTGTGATTTTGTAACACGTAATTTCAGGCCTTCCCAGAACGCTTCATTGAGTGTTTCATTGCTGAACAAAATCTTGTTGGAGTTGCTATTGGCGCCACCTGCAGAAACAGAACCATCGCATTTGTATCAACATTTGCAACGTTCTTCACTCGAGCCTTTGACCAGGTTTATTTTCTTATTATTTTTATATTACATCATTTGATTTGTATGTACATATATGTTCATAAAACTGTAAAAGCACTGAAATATGATTACACGGACAATATTCATTGCACTTTTTTATAAACAGGTGTAAAACCTCTTATTTGAAGATAGAGCTCAATATTTGGTTTCTTATCTTGCTTGAGATTTCCCGCTGTCTTCACCAATAATAATAGACACACACGAGAGTAGCCAGATTTGACTTTCTTTTTAATTTTCATCTTGTACGTTATGTACAGCAGAAACTAAGCACTTGAACTTTTGTAAGTCCCAATCTTGAAGTAGTGTAAGTGTACAGCTGGCATCATAATTCCAGTCATTTGAAATTCTGTTTGTTAGTTCTTCTATACCTACCATTAACTATATTGATTCATGCCAGATGACTGTTAAACAAAGACACCAATATGTCTGCTTGATTTGAAGCAAAACATGAATTTATTTTAGTGACTTTTGAGTCTGGACTCAAAACGTTGGTTGGGTGCCCATTTTCCCAACCGTTCGGCATGGTAGGGGACTCACAGTGATGTGAAGGTCACATTTGAAACTTTGAATCCCGAGGTCTGAATATATTTCTTAATGTGTGTGTTGTGTTTACGGAAATAGATCCACTCATTAAATTTGTGAGTAAAAGGTAAAAAAAACTCTTTTCTTAGTTCTGATTTATAGGTTCCATGTTCAAATCTGACCATAGACAAATTATTTTATTTTCCAAAACTATTGTTTTTGTTTCACAACTTACAAAAAATATTACTTAGTATATCAGCCCTTAGAGGGCTGTTTTCAAGACTTGCCATCTTTAATGAGGTGCCCTGAATCTTTGGCCTTCAGCCATGGATTTGATTCACCTTTGCTTGGACTCGGCATTACATGCGAGTCTAATGACTGGGTTGACACAGATTGTGGTCTTCAAGTTTCTACAGTCTTGACAGACAAGGAAATTTCCATTGTATAATTAATCGAAGGTGGTGGAGAAGGGTGGAGAAAAATGTGGGTGAACCTGAACAAATTTCAGTTTGCAAACTTGCGGAGCTGTTGACATTCTAAGAAGCGCGTTAAGTGCAAGTGGAGAAACTGAACATGAGTATAGACGGTTTCACCGTGTTAATTCTCTCAGTAAGTTAATGTGCTAAACAAGCTAAAATAGGTGTACATATATTTTGAATACATACATTACTGTATAAAATATTTAATATTGCAACAGTTTTTGCTTACTTTAATTGCTGTTTAATAGAATAAAAGTATAATTTACAAACATCATCACAATAACCAGCACTAGTTAAATATTGTAGCAAGTGCACAATTTTAATGATTAGCTCTGTTTCCGTAAATACAATGCACATTAAAAAATATACTTGGACATCGGGCTTTGAACTTGCAAACGTGATTGTCACATCAACGCCAGTCCCCTACCGTGATGACTGACGTACGAGGGAACATGTGCAACCAGCCAAAGTTTTGCATTCACCTCTGATTTGCTTTTGGAATAATTGGTAATAATTGTATATTGTAACTTTCAGATTCGAATGGGAGCCATTTCTCAGACTAATGTAAATTTTGTTGGTTCCCATTGTGGAGTCAGCATCGGAGAGGATGGACCTAGCCAAATGGGCCTGGAAGATATCGCCCTGTTCCGAAGCATTCCAGGCATGTGTTCGTTTAAAAATCCAGCATCTTGGATTGTCTGTTAAATTGTTTAAAATGCCAAATATGATGCTTTATATGACAGATCAGAATCATTTAGAATGAAACCCCACTCTCGTAACTCTGAGCACAATTAATGAGAGTGTCATCTTTGTTTTGGGGGTGGGGACTCTCCAGATTAGTTGTGAGATACTTGCCTTATAGAGGTCACTTCACTAGGGGTTAGTGGCTGTGGCATACTACCACAGATGGCTGGTAGTTCCAGATGAGGGTGATTACAGTGTGTAGACAGGCTTCATCTGATGCAGACCAAGCATCTGGAATTTCAGAAGGGAAGTACGTTCTCTCAGCAGGGAGCCAGTGCATCTGGCATGCCACTTCAGGGACTTGATAGCGTCAGCCAACCCGAATTGCTGAGAAAACGGCTGGGGATAGGGATTTGCCAGTTGCGAGAAACCTGCCCTTGTTATTTATGGAGTTTCCTCACCTCTGTGGGGGCTAGTAGCTCTGGCATACCGCCATGAGGGGCTGGTGGTTCCAGCAGCCTTGTGGACAAAAATGATCTACAAAACCAGATGCCCCAAAAGGATATATATACACACACATCAATGAATGAAATAAAGACATATTAATAAACTAAACCATTACATTAGTGAATTAACAAACCCAATGTAGGTGTTTAAAATGACTGCCATTACCTTTGTGGCGTATTTGACAAAGGTGAGCAATTTACTGACGAGTGACCAGCAAAGTTGCTGTGTATATGTCTTTTGGAACACTCTTTGTGCATCCTTCAGGTAGACAGACATCATCTGGCACAGACTAATGAGTCTTGAGTACCAGAAGGAAGCTTAAAATCCAGGAAGAGATCTTAGCAAGTGGGATACTGTGTCCTGTCAAACATGCATTGTCAAAACAAGATTTGTTTTAGGTTTTTTTTTTATTAATTTATTTATCTAAATCTATAATTTTGACTGCAGGATCTACTGTGTTTTATCCCAGTGATGCGGTTAGCACAGAACGTGCTGTGGAGCTCGCTGCAAATACGAAGGGAATTTGCTTCATTCGCACTTCCAGACCTAATACAGCCATTCTGTATAAAAATGATGAAGTACTGCAGGTAATATGACATGAGATTTCATAGTGATGCTAAATGTAGCCACTGATTAAAAGTAATGGCTTCTGGTAATAGAATATTATATTTTCATACTGCTAATACCAGACAATCCTGAGAGAGTTTATCTTCTTTAGAATCTGGTATTTTGGTACAGCAAAGTTCCGGACTAGCTACAAACCTTAGCCACAGGATACGCACATAGAAAAATGAAGAACTTGTCTATGATTTTGCCTGTTGCTTCAGTAGTTTTATGGATTTCCAGTATCAGTGCATTGAATCATGCGAACAAGTGAACATGTTGAACCTGATGATTATGTTTTAATCAAACTATTAGTTCAAAATACAGGCACCAGTAGTCAGCTTCAAAATAAATCATGATGTGATATGAAAACTGGTGAACTGGTAAAAAGGTTGTGTGAAGTGATGGCAGTTGTATAAGAACTAACATTCAGTACAAAAGGATGCTGTATTATGGATTTGATAATAGATCATGTTTTACGCCCAAAGCTTTATTAGTATATTGAATGTACGTGCAAGAGTTGTACAGGAGCTAATTTTTATGACGTGGGTAGTTGAATTGCATTACTGTTCTTGATTCCAGATTGGAAAAGCAAAAGTTTTGAAGAAGACTGAAAATGACAAGGTATTAGTCATAGGTGCTGGTGTGACATTGCACGAGGCCATAACTGCGGCAAATGAACTTGCCAAGGCTTCTATCAATGTCCGTGTGTTGGATCCATTCACTGTGAAGCCGATCGATTCAGAGACGATCATTGCCAATGCCAAGGAATGTGGTGGAAGAATTCTAACTGTTGAGGACCACTACCCACAAGGTAATGCTTGAACATTCTCAAGGCGTTAGGAGTTGATCCTTCTTGTGTTAACATTTTTACAAGCGTCTCTGATGCCCTGTGTATAGAGTATTTTCTTCTATATTTATATTTGTGACTAAATCTGATTTACAAGGTTTGTTAATAACTGATTGATAATGTTGATGATTTTTATCCCTGTAATGTTCTTGTTATAGTCGGTGTTCATTCCACCATATTTTTGATATAATTTTATTTATTTAATTCAGGTGGCCTGGGTGAAGCAGTACTTAGTGCAGTGGCTGAAGAAAGGAATATCACTGTGAAGAAATTGGCTGTAAATGAAGTGCCAAGATCTGGCCCTGCAACGGTACTCTTGGAGAAATATGGAATTAGTGCCAAGAGTATTGTGAAGGCTGTTCGAGATTTAGTTAAGTAATGAGTACTTTTTTTTGGCACTGTACAAACTAAATGTGCAGACATGCTCTTCAAAAGCACATACAGTACAGTCACAATATGACAACTCCCATTGTGTCCTAGAAAGATATTTCTGCAAGCCCATCCAACTTGTATAACTGACGCACATATTGTTAAGCATAAGAACGCATTGCAAGTGCATTTTAAGTTTGTGAAGTGATATCTCTTTTTTTCTTTTCAAAACAGCTTTCCCTTCATTCAGCAATGAATTTGAGAAGTTCCATTATCTCATTGTTAATTGATTTTCTGCATTTAAATTGTTTGTTTCTCATTTTATCCCACTGATGCAGGAATGTGTTTATCCCACCAGCCATTAAGGTATGAACCTCAAACCTAGAGTTCATATGGGGAAATGTTTAAGGAAAATAATGAATTTCCATTAATATTTGTAAATGTAATTAATTTGGTAACATCTCTTTCATTACAAATTGGATTAGTAAATGTAATGAATAGAACTGCCGCAGCTTAATATAATGTAACTGTTCTATGCATCATTCTGAATGGGTTGAAGGTTATGTTTGGCCCTCCAGAGAGACATTAAGTGGACTGACTTATTATTACTATTAATATAGATTTTTCTATATAGTCTGTGATTGAAGACAACATAAAAACTATTTATATTTGGGTCTTCCCAAATTTCCACTGCATTTAATGTAACAGTAGGTGATTTCTCTGAGATTGAAAACAGGTGATGTGATAGTGGAGATCATTTATATACCTCTAGTGTGTCAAACTTATGTGTTTAATGGTACAAGAATCAAAAGGGTTATTAATTGTTCATTACAAAATAAGGTCATCGGTTCACATATACATACAGAAATCTGTCTTACAGGGTGATGTCATGTTCATTATTCTGTAATGCTTTAGCATAAAAATTGTTTCAGTAATTTCCCTCACAATATTATGCATTTTTTTTGTCAAAAATGCTATTTCATTTTAAAATATGTAAATCTGATTAACTACCGTTTACAAAATTTCCATTAGTATTAATTTACATCTGTATGGCCCTCCATGAAGCTGCCCTTGCTAAATTCTGTGTAGCTAACCCTTTCACAATTTCATCCATTGAGTATCATATTTATGCACGCTTGTGAATGCGCACAAACATATTCTGCTGCCAGGTCTCTTTTTGTTTAATTCCTGATATTTTTATGCTTGGCATCACCAAAATAATTTAACAACAATAAAAATGCTAGGTCAGTAGTTGCCATCAATCTGTGAGCTATTTCAGGTTAGGTAAATACTTCATTGTCTACAAACATTGGGCTAGCGCACTGTCGTTCTCATTTGGTGTCAGGCCTTGCTGTAACTGAAGGTGACATCCCTCAGTGCTCTGCCACTTGCCTGTGCACTTTCACCTTTTATCGAGCTTGCAGATTTGTGCTGGCTTCTATAAATGTGCTTTATTGCAGTGATTTGTGTTTCATTGAATGTGAGGTTGGGGTTGGTATTTCTTGCATTTTCTGAGAAGCAGTGACTTCTCTCAACAGAATATTAAATCAGAAAGTATATTGACAGGTGGTTATATTTTAAATTATAAATCACTTTTATTAATGCAAATTTTATATTAAAATTGTTATTTAGTGTTGATGGCTCAGAATTGTATTTTGTCCATATCAGCGGTCTTGTCTGTGATAAAATTTGTTGACTGGTATGGCATGCCTATGCATTATCCCAACCTTGTTACAGGGAAATGGCTTTTGTACTGAGTAATGTAAACTGCGGTTTTCTGGAAAATTTGTATGTGCCATAGAGTTTGAGCCTGCTTGGTATTCTTCAAAGTTATTGCATATGTTCTTGTTAATATGGACATAGCAGAAGACCATAAAGCCTATAAAGTTGTGGACTTTGCGGTTATACCTGTATGTTGCAAGCTATTTTAGATTTAAGAGCATATGTTACAGATTTTAATGGCTGCATATTGCACACCAATACTAGAACATTCCATTTTAGTTAAGTAACTTACATTGATGTTGGGTGGGTACTGGTATTTTGTAGTATAGTTAAATGGGCTGGAATGTATGGTATAGGAAGTCCTTCCACAGGGCCTCTATTTCAAATAATTTGTATTTCTGTGTGAAAGTTCTTATACGTTTAATGTTTGCCATCCGAAACTTTTTCTTCTTTTTCTGAGTATTCCATACAGCTTTACATATGGAGCATTCAGTGGGTGAACAAGGCATAATGAATGGTTAAGTACATTCCTTATTTCTATTTGTGCTGTTTACATGCAATAAATAATTGACATTCCACTTACAAATAGCAGAATTGTTTTGAGTTTCTATTAATTTTAATTCAAAGATCCTCTTCAACTAATTGTCTTCACTTTTAGAGCATTTAACTACTGTACTATGAGGAATCAAAAAAGTAGATGCAATATTGAAATATTTCCATTGTATGATTGATAACACTGCTGAGGCCTGGTTATACTGTAGTTGAGGTCACAGTGATACGCTATGAATGTCATGCAATTGTAGTTCGTGTTGAGTGTGCCGTAAAGACAGTTGCACCAAGAATGGGCAGTCCTGAAGCAGTTTCCATAGTAATATCCTCCAGCTTCCACAAGTCATTGCTTGAGAATTCTCAGTGTTTTGTTCATTTTTGGATGTGGATGGGCATCCTTTTCTGTCTGCAGTAACAGCTCTGGTTCTGCTGCTTTGTTACATCATCACCTGGCCTCTATAATGTGTGGGCAAATTACAACATGGCTTGATTTATGTGTGCTCTAGTATGGTACCATAAATATTCTATGTTTATTAACCCAAACAAATTATTTTTAATTGCAACCATCAGTAACTATTTTAACGTGGATTACATGATTTTTCAATCACTCTGTATTATATTTTGGCCTGTGCATCTCAAATACAGTGGTACCTCAATATAGTGTAATTGATATCTAAAGAAACAAGGCAGCTGGGCCAGATGGTATCTTCAATGAGCACATCATTGTCTCCTACCTGCTACTCATAGAAATTTGGAAAGCCCTCTTCAACCAGTGCCAGATCCCTGGAGAGTGTAGAATATCAAAATGCTATACAAACGCAAGGGTGCCACTGACGACCCCAACTCGTGCAGGGGGATAGCCCTAGAAAATAGCTCATTTAAACTGCTTACAACCATACTAACAAAAAGAATCACGAAGATAGCCAACCCACATATCCCTCAACAGCAGTTTGGGTTTAGAAGAGGCTGTCCGAACCCCAAAACAGAAGTACTACACAATTTTCATTCACTACACAAAAGCCTTTGACAGTGTGAACAGACAGATGCTCGCTGGAAAGCTAGAAAAGATAGGACTGGATGAAAGCACATTCGTCCTGACCCACAACCTGATCAGAATTGACGACACCATAACATCAAAAGAAATTGTACAAACCAGAGAGGTATTACAAGGGGATCCACTAAGCCCACTCTTACTCAACATCGCCACGGCCAACAACACAAAAGTATGTCTACCCGCAACATCGCTATATATCTATGCTGACGATATGGCTCAAGGCTCGACAAATAAAAGTGACTTGCAGGAAACATTCAACCGACTAGTAACCTGGGTGGAACAAAACAGGTTCCAAATCAACAAAGAAAAGACGGTACAGATGGTATTCAGGAGAGGAGGAAGTAAGACTGTGGAAGAGACAGTCTACTTCAAACAAGAACCATTGAAAGTCACTAATGCATTTAAGTACCTGGGAGTAACACTGCAGACTACAACAAAGTCCTACTGGATCCACATTAAAGAGAGAGCCATCGCAGCTACCAAAGGGATGCTCGAAATAAAAAAATCTAAGACAATTTAGCCTTGAAACCGCTGTAAGATTATTCGAAGCTAAAATTGTCCCACTGCTACCCTATGGAATCGAAATCGCATGGTCCAACCTAAGTCTGAAAGACGTAAAATGACTGGAAAACGTCAAGGCACGATTCCTGAAAATTACTCTTGGAATTTCAAAATACGCGCCATCAGGATTGAACCAACCACTACGTCACGCAATAACAAGCCTGGCAGTTCACGGCTACCACCACAAGATTTGTAAAACGAAACTCTACCACGAACCAGGACCCGAATGTGTATGTGGACTATGTGATCAACGATGCGACAGATACCACATAACAAAATGTAAAAACAGAACCAAATCCATCAATGAATATGGCAAGGATTAGGACGTACTAGATACAGGAAAACTTTCTTATGCACACCTGTGCGCTTTTCCTATATTATTATTGATATCTAATTTTGTAATCACTTATAAGAGGGTTACTTCAAAAGTCATTGATACATCGTACTCCAAACCACTCTACCCTTATGTACGTTCTAAAAGTATTGTTGTTTGAAGGATATGGTTTTGTGTTGGCTAACCTGCATGTGGTCGTTGATTTTCCTTGCGTAACTTTCGGCAAATGACTGACCTCTAATAAGAGTTGGTTATAATTAACACGTTTTGGGGATGTTATAAATTAGTAAACGGATTTTATTGTTGTGTGTATTAGTCGTGTAACAGAAATCCTGAAGGAATGGAGAAATACTAAATTACGTGCGTTATTCGTTTACTGTATGTTATTTCATTGAACATGGAAGCACTGATACCTGTAATAAATAAATTGCAGGATGTTTTCAATACTGTTGGGGCCGATGCTATTCAGTTGCCTCAAATTATAGTAGTTGGAACTCAGGTAATGTAAAATACAATACGTTCGTATGGACTTTTAGTTGTGTTAATATTGATATGAAATAATTACTCGACGAGTGCGTTGCCGGAGACGGGTAAGGCTAGGTTATTGATTTGTCTATTGGTTATTTAAAGTACTGCGTACACATTTAGCTGACACACTAGCATCATACTATACTCTTCAACTTTTAATATATGTTTGTTGTGGCCCGTATGTTATATTGTAGTAGGCAAGACATTTCTGCGTTTAATGTTATGTATGTTGCGTTTTCACAGAGTTCAGGGAAGAGCTCAGTCATTGAAAGTTTAGTGGGTTGCTCCTTCTTACCTAGAGGCACAGGCATCGTTACTCGACGTCCACTGATTTTGCAATTGGTATATTGTCCTAAGGAGGATAGAGAACGCAGAACAGCTGAAGAAGGTAGCGAATTAATTGTTCCTTCATAATTGATGTAGTTTACAGCCAGTATCAAATGTATTTTGTCATCATAAGCTTTTGCAAAATATACAAAGCTATGTAAAATTTGAGGTTTTCACAGCGGTGAGTATGAAGATTTCTGTCTTCTGGGTTGTTGCGCTGTGTAGTCTGGTCAATGTTAACCAACGTTTCAGAGGTCATACTGCCTCTGTCATCAGGGCGATTAATAAAGCTAAAGCTAAATTAAATGTATTTGTATGTCTTACATTTACATATCTTGCTTCATTTAAAACTACAAGTACTTCTGATAAAGTTTACAAAATATCAGGCTCTTTGGCTGTCAGTTGAAAAGCTACAGCCTTCTTATCATTGTAATTAATGAGTTTACTTGGAGAAATTTCCTTTATGTTTTGGATATTCTGCCTTGGGGCAGCCCTATATCAGGAACAATAGTTATATATGTGCTGTAAGTAACTAAGTTGCTATAAAGATGTACATATTCACAAATTTATCATCCTCAGTTTAGTAATGTACAGTAACTGTACAACAAACTGAATATCATAACATTAGGATGCTTGCATGAGTTAACTGAAATTTTATTGTACTTTAAGGTTTACACAGTTGCTTTTGAGTTCATAGAGGATAGCAGTGTTAAGGTGGTTATGATATGTGGAAAGGATGAATTTTTCAGCTTTCACCGAAGTATTGATCTACATCACAAACAATTTTTTGTTGGTGGTCTTTTTAGAGGACTGTGGTGGAAACTCTGTATACAAATTAATCTGATGACTTTTGTTAAACCAGTAATGGAATTCATGCCCATAACATTAGTAATGAAGATATAATTGGTGAATTTTAATTTGTGTTCTTTGTAATTACAGGTACACTGGACTTAGCAGAATGGGGCAAATTTTTACACGTTAAAGGTAAAGTTTACACAGACTTCAATGAAATCAGATCAGAGGTTGACAGGGAAACTGAGAGGATGGCTGGACATAACAAAGGCATTTGCCCAGAACCAATTAGTCTCAAGATTTATTCAACTCGTGTTGTGAACCTTACATTGGTTGACCTTCCAGGAATTACTAAGGTATGTAAAAGTACCCTGCTTCATACTATGACTTTTTAATTAATTGTACAGTGAAGCCATGTTAGAGCATGACACATTGTCCTCCACCACCAATATTGGCATTAAAGTTGGGGTAGCAATAAGTTGAAAAGGGCCCCTCCTCTCAAAATACTTCCATCACAGTTCGGTTTATCCATAAAAGGGAGGAATAGTTTACAATATTTTACTGGCTTGAACTGGAATATTATTGATGGTGGACTCATTGAAGCCAGCAAGGGTTTTCAGGAGACTAGTAATACATGTTCCTCAAGATGACTTGGCCATCATTTGTAAAGGAAGTTTCATCACTAAAGAAAGTTTTTAAAAAGAAACCATTATTATTCTGCAACTGATAAATTGCACATTTGACACACTTAAAACATAATTGAAACTCGTGGAGAATTAATTTGTCTGAGCACTTATTTTGTCAAGGCTTAAAAATGTTTGGCTTCTATTTCAAAATAAGCAAGCAGTTGACCTGTTTCAAAAATTGAACGCTGCTTCATGTATTACAGGTACCTGTGGGTGATCAACCAGAAGACATCGAATCTCAGATTCGAGAGCTCGTGTTGAAGTACATTAGCAATCCAAACTCAATCATCCTGGCAGTGGTGACAGCGAACACAGACATGGCTACCAGTGAGAGCTTGAAAATGGCCAAAGAATGTGATCCAGATGGCAGAAGAACATTAGCCGTGGTTACAAAACTAGACTTGATGGATGCAGGTCTGTTGGTTGTACAGAAATAGTTTCCTAATTCACTGCAAGTTTCTGAATACCACATTTATCTAAGTTTGAGTAGATGCATGAGAATTTATTTGGGTAGCGCAAACTGCTATGGAGGGGAATACTCGAGACACGTCAGTGGACTCTGTATCAGTATTTATGAGTGCTGTGTCAGCTGTTAGATAAAGGAAGGGGTTTTATTTTCAAGACTTTTCTTGCAGCAGTGTTGTGATTGTGTTGATAATGTTTGTTATAATCACTGGCAAGTGAATTTGTGCTAAATGCAGCATTCGAGCCACACTACTCATTTACAAGTTCTTAGTATTTTTAGGGTCAGCCATAGTTTCATTTCTTGGGATTGAATGGAACAGTGCAACTCTGATCATTTGCTGTCTAAAAAACTGAACATTTCAAGAGAAACAAAAAAGGGGTACTTGCTGTATAGCCAGAAAGTTTGGTGTGGTTTGGAAATTGCATTTAAAAACTGGAGAAATCGACTTTTTTCCGCAAAGCAATGGTGCCTCTGGCAAGATCCTGCTCTTCGTTGCTCACATTCACGATTCCAACTGGTGCCTTCTGCTGAGCTCAAACCGTTGTCCTGGCTGTGTCAAAAGCTGCCTATTTCATTAATTAATAAATAGGGATTTTGTCACAATAAGAATTAAAACTCTGGAGAAGCTTTTAGCTCATGTAAAATTAAAATAATAGAAATTTGTTGATGGCGTTGTTTGGCATACAGTGACTCATATGTATCCATCGTAGAACGTTTTCCAGTTTTCGTCGTTTCTGTATGATTTTTATAGATTTTGTACTGCTTTTTAGTACAAGACTGCAGGACATCTTTTAAAGTTGTGTATTCGCTTGATAAACGGTTGTTACTCTTTCTTGTCCCCTCTGCAGGTACTGATGCTATTGACATTTTGT